>NC_142796.1:68265669-68374204 GCF_049724085.1 Artemia sp. Qi Xiang Cuo | reverse complement strand
ATCAATCAATCATGACATCACCTGTCAGACATTATTAAACTTCGCCTGGAAACAATTTGATTAATGATTGACAGTACCTGTCAGACATTATTAAACTTTGCCCGGAAACAATTTAATTAATGACTGACAGCACAGGTGTTCCAAATTCCCAATCGCTTTAATTAACCACGTGTTCTCCCTAGGGAGGCTATGCCCATATTAGGAGTCGACATGAATTGCTGTTGACATCCATGAAAAACATCAAATAAATTGACCAACAAGCAACAACATGAAGGAAGTGTCATTGACCTGCTCCCATTAGACTCAATAATCCATTAAAGTGAGAAAGTTCCTGTTTTTCCATTCTCACTGACAAAAACCATAAAAACAGACATAAATGTGAGAAAGTTCCTGTTATTCAAATTCTCACTGACAAAAACCATAAATCATCCATAACCATTCATGAAAAACATCAAATAACTAGACCAAAACACATAACAATCCATGAAAACAGACATAAATGTGACAAAATTCCTGTTTTTCAAGTGAGAAAAATACTGTTTTTTCATTCTCACTGACAAAAACCATAAATCATCCATAACCATCCATGAAAAACATCAAATAAATCGACCAACACACATAATCATCCAAGAAAACAGACATAAATGTGACAAAATTCCTGTTTTTCAAATTCTCACTGACAAAAACCATAAACCACGTGGTTCTATGCCCATATATGGTGTGGGTACGGGACCTTTAGGGTCATCTCTACTAAAACACCCCCCCCACACACACACACACATACATCGTATTGTCCCGAAATGCATCTAATAGAAATTTCGAGAGAGGCATTCTATTCAAAATGGTCTAAATATCATATAACAAGGCTTTTGGGGTTTAAAGAAGCCCCTGATATCAGGGACAGAGATTTTAAATTATGACCAGGGGGTATTTCAAGCTTTTATGACAGGTCTGGCGGTTTAATTTTTGATGATACTCATTCTTTTTCCCTGAAAAAGACTATGTCAATATAAAAAGAACAGAAATTAATTTTAAAAAAAACAACTTTTTCCACAAAATAAGTTTTTCAAAAAAAAGTAAAGAACTCCATTAAACCAAAAATGAACAAAAATAGAACAAAATAATCTACCAAGCATACAACTTCCACAACTCAGTATCAATAAATAAATGAAACCCAAAACAAACAGAAGTTAAAAAAATAACAGAGTCTAACTCAAAACGAGCAGAAATTAATATGAGTAGGGTTCTAAACCCAATGATTTTCTAAAAGCCAGAATATAATTTGTACTCTACTGAAAAAAATTCTTTTAAATGTTTTCACTTTTATAACTTTAATAAATCAAAATCATTGAAATTTCAATGAATGAATATCAGCATATGTATATTAAACTGACAATTTACATTTTTTTTTCAGTAAATTCATTTGAATTTTTTCAGTAAAGTACAAATTATATTCTGGCTTTTAGAAAGCATAGGGTTTAGAACCCTACTCATATTAATTTCTGCTCATTTTGAGTTTGACTCTGTTATTTATTTTAATTTATGTTTGTTTTGGGTTTCATTTATTTATTGATACTGATTTGTGGTAGTTGAATGCTTGGTAGATTATTTGATTCTATTGCTTATTTTTCATTTTTGGTTTAATGGAGTTCTTCACTTTTTTTACAAAAAACTTATTTTGTGAAAAAAGTTTTTATTTAATTAATTTATTTTGTGGAAAAAGTTTTTTTTTTAATTAATACACAATAGGAGCAACCTTTCTTCTTCTCAAGTTGAGTGCCCAAAAGTCATATTAGATTCATAAGTAATTCGTTCCTACATCATATCAGACGCTGCTAATCAGGTATTCGGCCGGATTGAAACCGGATTTTTTCTTATACGACCTTTGAACTATTTTTAACAAAAGAGGGTGTGGGGGGGCTAGCTGCCCTCGGATCTCTTTTGACTATTACAAATTGAGCTCGAACTTTCAATGTCCAATCAAATGAGCCCTTTCTAAAGTTTATACGAGCATCCCTTTCATACGAACCACATATGCCCCAGGGCATAACTTACAACGCCTGCCCCGGGGCCCTGGGGGGTCGTGACGACACCTGAGATTTTGTTATCTGACTTTTGAGCAATTTTTAACTTAATGGCTGTCTCATAAATTTTATTGGATGCATTTGGGAAAACAACGGCTTGGGGGGCTAGTTGCCCTCAAATCTCTTTTGACTCTAAAAAACTGAACTAGAACTTTCAATTTCCAATCAAATGAACCCTCACTGAATTTTTTACGAGCATCCCTTCCATAAGAACCACATATTCCCCCAGGGCATAACTTACAACACCTGCCCTCGGGCCCTGGGGGGCTGTGTTGACCCCTGAGTTTTCGTTATATGGTCTTTGAACTATTTTAAAAAAAAAAGTTATCTCAAAGTTCTTATCGGATGGGTTTGGGGAAAAAAGGGTGTGGAGGACGGGGGGGGGGTCGGTGCCCTATAATCTCTTTTGACTCTCAAAAACTGAACTAGAACTTACAATTTCCAATCAAATGAGCCCTCTTTGAAGTTAATACGAGAATCCCTTCCATAAGACCCATATATTCCCCTAAGGTATAACTAAAATTCAACTGCGCTGAACAAAAAGCCTATCTCAAAATTTTTATTGGATGTGTTCGGGGGAATGATGGGCGTGGGGAGGGGGGCTAGTTGCCCTCCGATCCCTTTCGACTATTAAAAAGGGCACTAGCCCTTTGAATTTCCAATTAAATGGGCTTTTTTTAAAATTTCTACGGCAAAGCCTTCTATAAAAACCTTATATGCCCCCAGGGCATAACTTAAAACCCTTGCCCTAAGGGTTGTGGGGGAGTGTCCTCCTCAAAAACATATTTTCTATCTGGAAATCAACTACGCTGAAACAAATAGCTATCTCAAAATTTTGATTGGATGTTTTTGCTGGAATGATGGGCATGTGGGGGGGCTAGTTGCCCTCCCATCACTTTTGACTATTAAAAAGGGCACTAGAAATCTCGATTTCCAATCGAATGAGCCTCCTTTGAAGTTTCTACGACGACCTCTTCCATATGACATGCCTCTCGGGAAAAAAAAAAAAAAAAAAAATTATAATAATAAAACATTGGAGCCGTATGGCCTGTACTATAGGCAACGCTATAGCATTGCCTCTGATTGAGAGTTCAGTCTTGATTGAGAGTTCAGAGGAGACACTTCTCCTGTGATTCATGTAATTTCGCAACCTAACCTGTGTACAAAAACGTGATTAATTCATGTTTTTGATAAGACTTCTCTTGTGAATTATTTATAATCTTGATACCAGCAATTTTTCAACCTAACCTGTGAACAAAACGTGAATAATTCCTCTCTTGGATAAGACTTGTGGATACTTTGACTTATGGTGACCCATTAATCTATTTAACTTTGTTAAAATAGTGAATATTTAAATTTTTGGCAACTGATTAGTAAACACTAAACCAGATTACTGGTACTTTTCTCATTACTGTTGATTATTTTGAATTTATTGAGAAACAATTTCAAATTAGTGTTCGAATTTGTGAGTTTGAATAGCTCAAATGTTTGGAAAAAGGAGCCTCCAAAACAACCTCCTCATAGGGATATGAGTAAGTCACCATTTCAACCATCTTCGAAAGCCCTTGCTAGAACCCCCTAAAGCTGCGAATGTACCAGCGACCTCTCTGAAGAGTATTCATACCCTAAACATGGATACCACCCAATGTCCATCCCCCTCAACAACTGATACTGAAAAAGATGAAGAAGGCTTTAAGATAGTAAACTCGGCTAAGCGTAGAAGACAGAGAACAGAAAGTCCACCAGATTCAGCAATAATACATCTAACCGATACCACGAACAACTCTTCAAGAAATCCAGCCGATTCCCCGGTAATTATTCAACTAGTTCCCCAATCTGATAATTGCTTGTTTACCAACCGTGATCTACCAAAGTTGCGAGTTTCCCTCTTCAAGACCATTCGTTGCAACTTTAATATGAATATAAACAGATCAGGATCCCTAGATATCCTTTTGAACGATCCCACATCAGTGAAAAAGGTAATGGAGCTAAAAAGTGTTGAAAATGTTGTTGTCAAAGCCCACCTGTGGTCCCCAAGCCCAATAAAAACAAAGATAGTGCTCTACAATATCCCTATATCATTTCTAAACTCGGACCTGATGGAAGCATTGATGAATGAAAAAGGTGAATGCATTCCGGTCTCTAGTGTTCATACCCTTGGTCGCGAAACCACTGAAACCTCAAACTTTAAAACTGTGTTGTTTGAGCTTCAAGGACAATTTAATATTGACAAAGTGTTCATCTTTGGCCAACAAAAATCTTTCAAGCCTTACAAAGAAAAGCCATTACAGTGTATTAAATGTCTAAAGCTTGGTCACTCAGATAAATACTGTAGAGAGGATTCCAACATTTGTAAGATTTGCCTTGGCAAGGACCATAATGAGTCAAACTGTCAATTTGACCCAATATGTACTAATTGTAAGGGCAAACACCAGTCCCTAGATAAAGGAAACTGTCCCAAATATAAACAAAGGGCAGAGATACTAAGAATAGCAAAAGAGCAACAACTTCCAATCCCTTTTGTAGCAATGCAAGTCCCAAGGACACCAAGAGTCCCCCGTCCCCCAACAGGCCCCAGGCAACCAACAGCCCCTGAACCACCAACAGGCCCCAGGCACCCAGCAGCCCCCAGGACACCAAGAGTTCCCAATGCTTCCCCGCGGGTTGAAAATTTTCATAATAATCTCATCAGAGACAAAACTAATGCATGGTTCCCCTTGATAGCAAGTGCCCCCCAAAAAAACCTGAAGAACCCCCTTTCGGAAAATCCTACGCAAGGAAAGACATCAAAACCGACAAAGCTACCTGGAATTACTCCCCACAGATTTCACACAGTTTCTCCAAATGCTTTGGAAGATGAATCAAACGTGTAGGCCTACTTTAAATTAGCCAGCTTTACAGTTACCTCTATGCTCATCTCCCAATTAGAGTTACCCAATCAGTTGAAATGCATTATTCTGAAGAATTTGGCAAAAACTCACTTTGGCGAGACCATAGTTTCTGAAGCAGAAATTCAAATTGAGAGTGTTTTAAGCCAACATAGGCTGATTGAGTCACAATCAGAATGCCTGACGACTATTTAATGTGTGACTTTTCGTTTTTAACTAATTTATCCCTTTCCAATAACATTGTTTTTAATTATCCCGATATAGATGATAATCGGCATGCCAACCCTATAAGCAGCCCCCCTGGTACCTTAACAAATGCTAGTTGTAAATACCTTGATATTTTCGATTTTGCTACTAATGTGAAGCCAAAACTAGTAAATAATAATTCCCTTAATGTTCTTTGTTTCAACATCAGAAGCATCCGGGATAAGTGGCTCAAGTTTAAAGATTTAATTTCAATTAATGGTGTCTGCCCTTTCGATGTAATAGGATTAACAGAGACATGGCTTTCCGATAATGATGACACTAGTGATTTTTTACTCCCTGGTTACCAAATAATCCATATGCCCAGGAGATTGACTAAGTGTACTGGTGGTATCTCACTTTACATCCGTTCGAATGTAAATTTTACCAGGCTATCAGAGTGCGAATCTATTTTCTCTACACAACTAAATCTCAGATGTATTTATTCAATAATTGTAAACATAGTTATCGGCCAAAATTCCTATATACTCTCCTTATTTTATAAACCTCCTCCATTTCCGACCTCATGTTTTTGTAATCTGTTTGATGATTTTTCTAATTTTATTAACCTACCCCATAAAAAGGCAATAATTCTTGGGGACTTTAATTGCAACCTACTCAATGTTGGTAAAAATATTGAATCTGACACTTTTTTTGAATCGGTAACCGCGAGTGGTCTTCTACCCACAATTTTTTTCCCCAGTAGAGTCGATCCTGTGAGATCAACTTCAACATTAATTGACAAAATTTTTGTATACACTTCCCTGGGAAATGACCTGTCCTCAAATATAGTATTTTCGGATCTGTCAGACCATTTTCCTATTTACTTGTCTCTACCTTCGCAACCACTACCTCTACGGTCTAGAATTAATATCCCAACACCTACTCGAAACTACAGTTCTACAAATATAAACCATTTCATCGATTGCCTAAGAACCACTGACTGGTCCGATGTCTTAAATTGTCACGAGGTAAATTCTGCCACAAATGGTTTTGCGCAAAGGCTAAGTGAGATTATCCATTCAACTTTTCCTATTCGTAAACCTAACCGGAAAAATATCCCTATTTGCCCCTGGATGTCACATAGCCTCATTGTCTCCTCATATCGTAAAAACAAATTATATAAGTTAGCCTGTAAGACCCGTAGCGATATTGACCTATCTAATTATAAACATTATAAAAACTTATACACTAAACTCATCCGTGAAGCGAAGAAAAATTATTATTATACAAAAATTCTCAATTGCAAAGGAAATCTGAAAAAGATATGGTCCACCATTAATGATATACTTTCAAAAAATAGAAAATCAAAGTCTATACCTATTCGCCTTAAAGACACAAATGGTAGATTAATTGACCCTTTACATGCACCTGATGCATTTAATAATTATTTTTCGAATGTTCCTCATACTGACTCCCGCTCCTCCTCACAGGCTGTATTCCCTTGCTTCAATTTTAGATCCATGTTTTTCTGCCCAACTGATAGCAATGAGGTACTTCAAATCATCGGTTCTCTCCCTAATAGTTTTACTCCTGACTGTCTTGTATTAAGTAATAAGCTCCTGAAGACCATATCTCCTTTTGTCTACGAGCCCATCAAGCATATTGCCAACCTATCTTTAACCCACGGAGTTTTCCCTGATTTACTAAAGTCAGCCATTGTTATTCCAGTTCTTAAAAAGGGCGATCCAACTGAGATAGGTAATTATCGTCCAATCTCAATCCTTCCTGTTATATCCAAAGTGCTCGAGAGAATCATCTTCAGACGTCTGTCTCCCTTTCTGTTTGACAGTCAGCATTCCGTATCCTTGATTTCTCCTCACCAATATGCCTTTAGGCCGAAATTCTCAACTTCTCATGCTCTAATTGACGCCACACAGTTCATACACTCACAACTTGACCTTAAAAAAACTGTAGTGGGCTTATTTTTGGATTTTTCTAAGGCCTTTGACATGGTCGATCATAGTATTTTAATAAGTAAATTAAATAGCTACGGTGTTCGTGGTGTTCCCCTCTCTTGGTTTGATTCTTATCTATCTGGAAGGGTACAGAGTGTGAGCCTGGGTGGAGTATCCTCTCAGCCCTTACCTGTTCGGAGGGGTGTCCCGCAAGGCTCCGTTCTGGGCCCTATTTTATTTCTCCTGTATATCAATGATCTTGTTATAGACCTGGGCCCTTCAGTGTATCCTGTATTATTTGCTGATGACAGCAACTTCTTCATCACTGGCACCAATCTACCATTGGCAGTAACCTCTGCCCAAGTCCTTCTGAACAGAGTCCAGGCGTGGTGCCTTACGAATAACATGACCATTAATAGCAAAAAAAGTCAAATAGTGTTATTCAGAACCCCCTACAACAAAGACGTTATTCAACCTGCTCTTGGTCTCAGGTACTCCTCCGACATCCTCCCACAAGTGGAGGTTGCCAAGTTTCTTGGTGTATTTATTGACTCATGCTTGTCATTCTCTAATCATATTTCTTACATAACAGCAATAATTTTGAGACAAGTAGCTATGATTAACCGTGTGAATTATTTTCTTCCTCCTGACATCCTAGTTACCCTCTATTATTCCTTTATTTTTCCTTACCTTTCTTATTGCGGATCAGTTTGGGGAAATACAAAACGGTCCTTCATTAAAAAACTCAAATTTGCCCAAAACCGCGCCATTAAAGCAGTTTTTCGGCTTCCCCGTCTATATCCAACTCGTGATTTGTATTCAGATTTTGGCATAGCTCCACTTGATCAAATCATACAAAAACTAAATTTATCGCTTGCTTACTCTGCTTTCCACAATAATCTTCCACCTCAACTCCTAACCTATTATAATATTAATAATTCGGAAGCCCATTGTCTCCGTTCATCCAATAGAGCCTTTAAAATTCCTAAATGCGTTTCTAGTGCTGCCCAGCAATCTCCCATTTACAAATCTATTATTCAATGGAACAAAAGTCCCTCCAGTGTTGAACTAGCCACAAGTTTCTGCAAGTTGTATAAAAATGTAAAAAAACTTTTTAGTATAATTTATTTTTTCAATTTTTAACAAATTTGCTCTTATGATCCATTTGTTTTTCTTATATTTTTTTTTTTTTCTCTTTCAGTGTTTGTTAAAATTTTTTTTCTCTTGGTCATTAAAAAGTTATCTTCTATGATATTTATTTTTATTAATTTTTTTGTTATTTTTTTATTAGAATAACTTTAATTTAATTTAATTGATTATTTTATTTTTTTCCAGAGGCACTTCATATGGAAGGGGTCGTCGTAGAAACTCCAAAGGGGGCTCATTCAAATGGAAATTGAGAGTTCTAGTGCCCTTTTTAAGGGTCAAAAGTGATTGGAGGGAAACTAGCCCCCCAACGCCCATCATTCCCCCACACACCTCCAATCAAAATTTTGAGATAGCCATTTGGTTGAGCTTAGTTGGTTTCCAGATAGAAAATATCATTTTGAGGAGGACACTTCCCAACAACCCTCAGGGCAAGAGTTTTAAGTTATGCTCGGGGGTCATATAAGAACGATATTGGCACAATGTATTTTTTTTTTCCTTTAGAGCAGGGCACTTCGTATTAATGAAGTTGTCACACAAACTTCGAAAAGGGCTCATTCAATTGGAAATTGGAGTGGCTTGTGCCCTTTTTAATAGTCGAAAGTGATTGGAATGCAACTAACACCCCTTCCATGCTCACCAATTCCGGAAACACATCCAATCAAAATTTTCAAATATCCATTTTGTTCAGTGGAGTTGATTTCCAGATAGAAATTATGTTTTTGAGGACACTCCCCCATAACCTTCAGGGCAAGGGTTTTTATAAAAGGCGTTGTCGTAGAAACGTCAAAAAAGGCTCATTCGATTGGAAATTAAAAAAGCTAGTGCCCTTTTTAATAGTCAAAAGTAATTGGAGGTTAACTAACCCCCCTCTCATGCCCACCTTTTCCTCAAACACATCCAATCAAAATTTTGATATAGCCATTTTGTTCAACGTAGTTTTAAGTTCCGGAAATTAGGTCTTTGAAGATGACAACTCCCCCCCCCCCCACATCCCTCAGGGCAAGGGTTGTAAGTTATGCCCTGGGGGTATATAAGGTTTTGTATAGACGGCGTTGTCGTAGAAACTTCAGAAAGGGCTCATTCGATTGGAAATTTAAATGGCTAGTTCCTTTTTTAAGAGTCGAAAGTGATTCTAAGGCAACCGACACCCCTTCCACGTACACCATTTCCCCAAACAAATCCAATCAAAATTTTTATATAGCCATTTTGTTCAACGTAGTTGAAAGTTCTGGAAATTATATCTTTGAGGAGGACACTCACCCCACAGTCTTCAGAGGCAAGGTTTATAAGTTATACCCTGGGGGCATATATGGTTCTTATGGAAGGGATACTCGTATAAACTTCAGAGGGGGCTCATTTGATTGGAAATTGAAAGTTCTAGTTCACTTTTTAAGTCAAAAGAGATCGGAGGGCAACTAGCCCCCCCCCCCTCCACGCCCTTGTTTCCTCAAACCCATCCGATAAGAAATTTGAGATAGTTTTTTTTTTAAATAGTTAAAAATTGGAAATTGAAAGTTCTAGTTCTGTTTTTAAGCGTCAAAAGATATGGGAGCGTAGCCAGCTCCCCCCCCCCCAACCTCTTTTTCCCAAATGCATCTAATAAAAATTTTAAGATAGCTATTTTGTTAAAAATAATACAAAGATCATATAAGAAAAATATATGACGACACAACCCCCCACGGCCCGGGGGCAGGCGTTGTAAGTTATGCCCTGGGACATATATGGGTCTTATGGAAGGGATGCTCGTATTCACTTCAAAAAGAGCTCATTTGATTGGAAAATGGAAGATCTAGTTCACTTTTTAAGAGTCAAAAGAGATTAGAGGGCACCTAGCCCCCGCCCCTTCCACGCCCTTGTTTCCTCAAACCCATCCGATAAAAAATTTGACATAGCTTTTTTTTAAAAATAGTTCAAAAACCATTTAACGAGAACTCCGGGGTCAACACAGCCCCCCAGGGCCCGAGGGCAGGTGTTGTAAGTTATTCCTGGGGGAATATATGGTTCTTATTGAAGGGATGCTGGTAAAAACTTCAGAGAGGGCTAATTTGATTGGAAATTGAAAGTTTTAGTTCAGTTTTTTAGAGTCAAAAGAGATTAGAGGGCAACTAGCCCCCAACGCTCCTTTTCCCACAAATGCACCTGATAAAAATTTTGAGATAGCCATTAAGTTAAAAATTGCTCAAAATTCAGATAAAAAAAAACTCAGGTGTCGTAAACCCCCCCCCCCTCCCCAGGGCCCGGGGCAGGCGTTGTAGGTTATGCCCTGGGGCATATATGGATCGTATGAAAGGGATGCTCGCATAAACTTCAGAGAGGGCTCATTTGATTGAAAATTGAAGTTCAAGTTCACTTTTTAATAGTCAAAAGAGATCCGAGGGCAGCTAGCACCCCCACGCCTTTTTTCCATACTCATCTGATGAAAATTTTGAGATAGATATTTTGTTAAAAATAGTTCAAAGGTCGGATAAGAAAAAATCCGGTGTCAATACAACCCCCCGGGGCACAGGGAAAGGCGTTTTAAGTTATGTCCTAAGGGCATGTTTGTTTCTTATGAAAGGGATGCTCGTATAAACTTCATAGAGGGCTCGTTTGATTAGAAACTCAAAGTTTTGGTTCACTTTTTAAGAGTCAAGAGACTGAAGGGCAACTAGCCCCCCCCCCCCCCGCACGCTCTTTTTCCCCTAAACCCATCCGCTACAAGTTTTGAGATAGCCAGTTTTTTGGGAATTGTTCAAAAATTAGATAACAAATACTCCCCCCAGGGCACGAAGGATAGGCGTTATAAGTGTTGTCCTGGGGGCGTATATGGTTCTTATGAAAGGCATGCTCGTATAAACTTCACAGGGGGCTCATTTGATTAGAAATTAAAAAATCTAGCTCAATTTTTAAGAGTCAAAAGATATCCGAGGGCAACTAGCCCCCCCCCCTTCACACACCCGCTTTTCCCCAAGCCCATCCGATAAAATTTTTATAATAGCCCTTTCATTAAAAATAGTTCAAAGGTCAGATAAGAAAAATTCCTGTGTCGACGGAACCCGCCAGGGCCCGAAGGCAGGTGTTATGAGTAATGCTCTAGGGGCATAGTTCTTATGGATGGGATGCTCGTATAAACTTCGGAGAGGGCTCATTTGATTGGAAATTGAAAGTTCTTGTTAACTTTTTTAAGAGACAAAAGAGATCGGAGGGCAACTAGCCCCCCCCCTCCTCCTCCACGCCCTAAATGCATCAGATAACAATTTTGATATAGACATTTTTTTAAAAATAGTTCAAAGTTCTGACAACAAAAAACCCCGGTGTCGACACAGCCCCCCAGGGCCCGGGGGTAGGCGTTGTAAGTTATGCCCTGGGGGCATATATGGTTGTTATGGAAGGGATGCTCGTATAAACTTCCTAGAGGGTTCATTTGATTGGAAATTGAAAGTTGTAATTAAATTTTTAAGAGTCAAAGGTGATTGGAGGGCAGCTAGCCTACCCACACTCGATTTATTTTTTTCCCAGAGGCACTTCATATAGAAGGGGTCGTCGTATAAACTTCAAAGGGGGCTCATTCGATTGGAAATCGAGAGTTCTAGTGCCCTTTTTAAGAGTCAAAACTGATCGGAGGGCAACTCCCCCCCCCCTTAAGCCCTTTTCACCAAATACATCTGATAAAAAATTTGAGGTAGCCATTTTATTAAAAATAGTCCAAAGATCATATAACAAAAACTCCTTTACTTATGGCCAGTTCGTTAAAAATAGTTCAATGGTCAGATAAGAAAAACTCCTGTGTCGACACAACTCCCCCCCCCAGGATCCGGGGAAGACGTTGTAAGTATTGCTCTGGGGGCATATATGGGTCTTATGGAAGGTATACTCGTATAAACTTCGGAGGGCTCATATACATATTCGGAGGGCTTCGGAGGGCTGATATACAGAGAGGGTTCATTTGAATGGAAATTAAAAGTTTTAGTTCATTTTCTCAGAGTGAAAAAAGATCGGAGGGCAACTAGCCCCTCCCATCCTCCACATCTTTGGGTGTATCGGATGGATAAACCCATCTGATAAAAATTTGAGGTGACTATTTTGTTAAAAATAGTTCAACCATCAGATATTAAACTCCAGGGTCGACACAACCCCCCAGGCCGCTGGGAAAGGCGTTGTAAGTTATACGCTGGGGGTATACATGGTTCTTATAGAAAGGATGCTCGTATAAACTTCAGAGAGGTCTAGTTGGACTGAAAATAGAAAGTTCTAGTTCACTTTTAAAGAGTCAAAAGAGACCGAAGCTTAATTAGTCCCCACACGCCTTTTTTCTCAAAACCCATCCGATAAAAATTTTGAGATAGCAAATTTTGAGATAGCAAACACTAGGTGGCTTTGGTGATTTCACCCACACCCTAGAGCGAGCCTATTAGTTAGGCTTACGTCACTTCTTCGCCTGTGAGTCCAGCAAACTCAGTCCCCCGTTTTGTATACAAGTCCAGTAGACATTGCCCGTCATGAGTTAATCCAAAAATATCGATCACCCCCACTGCAACTCCAGTAGGCTTTCCCAGTAGGCAAAGCTCATATAACGAGAACAACCTCAGTTCCCCAATTGTCTTTTAAGTGCTGTGGACATGGTCATTTATAAATTTTCGAAAACATTTTATTTGGGCTCTGCAATGGCCTTCCAATGGCTCATAGAAACTCATTGACTATTTGAATTAGCCTTATCCATGACTATCTACCTTAGTTCTGCCCTAGCATGGATGGATGGATGATAAACTATCTACCAACAAGTGAAATGACATCATTTTTATACAACTCTGAAAAAGGTTTATGCCCGCTTTGCCTCTCACTCAGACTATCTGTCTTGACTTTTTCTCCAATTAGTAACACATATTCACAGTCCACCAACTGGATTTTAATTCAAAAATCAACTTCTAGACTTAATTTCATTGCGTTTTCAAAAGAAATTAAAATCGAAGTTATTTAAAGATAAATTACTCCACAACGAATACAAACATAGCCTCAACTACTCCAAATTCGCAGCTTTAACAAGTAATACAGAAAAACAAAAAGAAAGCAGAAAAAAATAACCTCTAAGCAGGAAAATTAAAGAAAGTAAAACATTGTTTATATACAATAATAGCATCAATATTAGTTTATAAAAACAAGCGGAAAAAAGTAGTTCCTTACATTTCAAGATGGATATATTATAGACATAAGTTGGCTAAAAGTGACACATTTTTGGATGTTGAGGGACATATTCATGGACCAAAAAGTTAGCAACCCTGATCCCCATGAGCTTGCCTTGCCAAAAAAAGTGTTGGATTCTTTACAGTATTATATTCCGACAATAACGAATTTTCCATTTTCTGGGTAGGAAAAAGTGAGTAGATGAAAATACTTCAGTATATAAACTCTGAAACCTAAATTAGGTAAATCAGCACTTTTCAGGAATAACTTAAGAAAAGGAACAGGACAGTATTTAAGAAATATTGTCATATAAATGATTACCTTACAGAAAATATTTTATTAAAACTACAGAAACTAGTTAAATAATTTTTTTTTAAGTAGCTGCATCAATAAAACAAGTAAGCAACATTTCCATGGAAATTTTCATCTAAAAACATTCATAAGAATAATAGTAAGATGTTTGTGACTTATAAAAGTAACCAAAGGATTATTACCACGGCAACCAAATCATTTCTTGCTTTTTCATTGAGATAACTCAGCTGCTTTCATTGTTAACAAGATCAATTCATTATAAAACTTTATAAGAAAGGAATTTTGAGACTTTTAAGAAAGAAAGAAGGAGAAACTGGACAAAAGAGTACCAGGACACAAGACTCGTTATAGAAATTGGACATTTTTGTGACTTGGAAGACCGAGCATCAAAGTAGATCAAGTCGATGTTTAGGGGGATCTCCAAAATTGGATGTTCCAACATTTCTGAACTGATGGCTTCCTTTGCTAAATTTATTTTGAGCTCCTAAAGGGGTCAAGAAAATGGCCAAAAAATCTGAAAATCCCTTAATTGTCTCAATAATAGAATTGAATTGCTTCTGTTCTATGATTGATATGATCTATAAAATGCAGATTATATCTAAGGTGTGGTCATCTTTGTTGTCTCACAACAGAGGTGATGCCTAGTTGGCCTATTTGGGAACGAATCTCGTCGTTGCTGACATGCTCTCTCCAGCCAATTCTTAGGATCCCACGAAGACAATTATTCTCAAAGACAGAAAGGCTCACAATCATATAAGAAAGTCTAGACTCATAAATGCCATATGTCTATGTAAGGGTGTTTATGTCTAGACTTATAAATAACAAATGTCTGTTTCAGAACGTCTATGAATTAACTCAGAAAAAGAAAAAGAGCCCATAAAGAAGAGCAAAACTAATGTGTTTTGCAAAACACCAAACGTTAGAACTATTGGCCACCAGTTTTCAACTTTACCAATGTCTGGTTGTTTTTCTGGAGAAAGATAATCCTCCTTCCCTATGGTATAGTAAGATTTTGAATTTTAGCATCAAAACTAACTTCTGAAGACTTTGTCAGAGCCAAATAGTTGTCATACTTTTTTTTTCGAAGTCAGTAGGCTTAATACAAATAATTATAAAATTATTATTCAAACTTAGGGACTTGTCACCTCCTTGGCCCCATAGAAGTCAAATTGGTCAAGAACTCAAAATCCACAATTAAGATATAAGTGTGTCTCTTATCAAGTTTGATTGAAATCAATCAACCTCTTATTAAAGATCTTCTAATAAGAACAGTTTAGAGACAAAATCAGACTAGACACCCTTACAGATGCCTTAATTACAAAAATTTCAACAACCTCTTACAACAACAACAACAACCTTAATCAAACAACCTCTTATTGAATATTTTCTAATAAGAACAGTTTAGAGACAAAATAAGACTAGCCATGCTTGCAGATGCCTTAATTACAAAAATTTATGTCTCGTCCCTACAATTTTTCAGATATGTGAGATAGGCTCAAGAGCCAAACCAAATATAATAAAGACCATAGTCCGTCCTTCCCACCAAGTCAGTTTTATATCTGATACCCTGTTATAGTGAATGTTGTGATGAGAAGAATGGATGGACCCTCTTGTCCCATAAAAGTTGATTCGTTTATGGACTACCAAAAGGCTCAACTATAGAATCTCTCTTTCTTCTTACAAAGTGTGGGGCCCACAGTGGGCCGCCCACTGCTTTTTTCATCCAGAGATCAGATTGATTAGACTCCCAAGATGCACAACTATGACGTTTCCTCTTACTTTTTAACATCTTTGGTTGAGTTCGAACAACTTCTTCTGTTGGATGTCATGGTTATAAGAATTTAACACTCCTCTCCCTTTATAGACATTGCATCAAGTTTGGCTGAGAGTTCAAGTTTGGCATCAATTTTACTTCAATTTTGGCTGAGATTTAATGGTCCCTCTTAAAAATGATATAACTCACTCTGAGTTATCCCAAGCTATCATTGCGTTCTTACTTTCCTTTCCTTTTGTACTTCTAATAAAAAAGGAAAAATTATTTTTGTACTTCTAATAAATCAGAAAAAAACAACATTACCAATCTTATCTGATTAATTAAGCTCTTATGGACAGTGCTCTGGATTAGACAAGCTTTCATAGACTTCATTGTGTTACAAAACCTAAAAAGAAAACTAAATTATGACAAAGAAGCATCACCACTCCAGATACATGGTAAATATAATTACATTTGGCAGGGAGGGGGGGGTATTCAAAGATGTGCTAGAATGTATTAAAATTCGGATATCTGGGCTTCAAAAAATACCCTCTAAACATGAGATCCTACTCTATTCAAGCCAAAATTGTTCATTTAAAGACTGAACTATGTATGGTTATGTTGATTAGCAAATCAAGTCTCCCAATTCACACACACTATTATCCCCATTTCCAGATTAAATATCTTAAACAAAATATATATAGACAAATAAATGAAGCTGAACATTTTACCAAAAATCAATGTCAAAACCTGACTAGTGTCCTAATGATAGTTCCTAGGAGGAAAAGGAGTAAAATATACAAAATAAAATCCCTTTGAAAGGACAGTTTAAAGGGAAGAAACCCCACTTCTTGCTGTGTCCAAGGTATGATAGCTATCCATGACAGCTTGAGATAAAGTTCAATAAACATTATTTCTAACTCAATGGAGAACAAGCTGTGCTACTCAACATTTAGGTCCGAAGACATTCATTTTGGGGGAGGATAATAGATAACCTTTTCGTTTTCATGCATTATCAGTGCTGATGATATAATACAATAATTACTTGTCCATTCATTCTGGTGGTCAGTTGATATTCCAACATGGAAAGGGAACTAAAATACAAAAAAAAACATATTTTTAAAAGAAATTTATCTTATTTGGAAGGCCAGTTCTTTAGACTGATATTGGAGAGGACTCTATGTGCATGCATTAAAGTTACACAAGATAGTTCATCTGTCTTTCAGAAGTTTTTTTTTATTGTCTCAGTTCTAAAAACTAACACACTGACAAGAAAAATATGTTACGCAGTGCATACTTCCATAACAGAATATGCTGGGAAGGGGCAACCCTTCTGACTTATCTTGGAAGAGGTGGCTGGTGTTAACCCCCCCTCCAGAAAATACACCCCCAGAGAATAACCCTGCTGAATACACACAACCCACAGAATTATTTTCTATAGGGGGAGGGAATTTTGGTACTTGTGTATTATATGCCACTCACTCCAGTTTATTCTGTGTAAAACTTGAGAACAAACCCGTTTCTTTGAAGTACAAAGACAAGTGACAGAATAGATGTAAAATATATAATTTGGGCTATATATTTGCACATGAAGGAGGAGGGGGGGGGTAAAGTATTTGGACAGTTTGAAGTCAGAAAACAAATCTTACTTCGTAATATGCAGAATAATTGTACCTAAAACATTTTGCATGCAGACCCAATATGCTTTACCCCCCCCCCCAATGTACAAATATATAGCCCAACTTTGTTTCTAAAGTAACAAAGAAACTGGTTCGTTCTCAAGTTTCACACAGCATAAACTTGAGTGAGTGGTGTATAATACACAAGTACCAGAATTTTTCATGGAGAGAGCCAGATTTCCTGGTACTTTTAAAAAAGGATCAGAAATTAAATTTTAAAAAAAAAAGTTTTTTCAAATGAAAGTAAGGAGCAGCATCAAAACTTAAAACAAACAAAAATTATTACGTATATGAAAGGAGTTGCCCCCTCCACAAGACCCTACTCTTTATGCTAAAGTTTTGACTTTTTGTTCTAATTATTTAAGAACAATTCCTGAAATACAACAGCCATTTAATTAGAATAATAAGCTTTGCTTTAAAATTCTATAAAAAATAAAACTTTAGCATAAAGAGGGAGGTCTTGAGGAGGAGGCAACACCTTTCGTAATAATTTCTGTTTCTTTTAAGGTTTGATGTTGCTCCTTACTTTCAGTTAAAAAACTTGTTTTTTTTATTTAATTACTTACAGATAGAATTTTGCTAATGGGAAACATACAGAACATGTTTTTTAAAGAAAAGTAAAGAGCCTCATTAACCAAAAATGAGCAGAAATAAAGTCAAATAATCTTCAAAGTAAAAACTATGAAGTCTAATAGAACACAAACAAAAACATATAAAAAAAAAAAATTTTCTACAAAAAAGACTCACTAAAAAATAAACAGAAACTAATTTCAAAAACTTTTTTCACAAAACAAGTTTTTCAAAGAAAAGTAAAGAGCTCCATTAAGCCAAAAATGAGTAGAAATAAATTCAATATTTTTCCAAGCATAAAAGTACCACAAATCACCATCAATAAATGAATTAAAACCAAAACACGCAAAAAATACAATATGTAACCAAGTCAAACTCAAAATGAGCAAAAATTAACATGAGCAGGGCTGACAACCCCCCCCTCATCTTCTCAATACCAGAACAAAATTTACACTTTACTGAAAACAGAATACATTTTTAATGTTTTCACCTTTTTGACTTTAATAAATAAATAAGTATTAAGACTATATATTAAGACCACATTTGTTATAGCGTGAGATGTCCAGCCAATATATATATATATATATATATATATATATATATATATATATATATATATATATATATATATATATATATATATATATATATATATATATATATATATATATATATATATATATAAGGAATAAATATCAGAATGTGTATAATAACTGACAATACACAGTTATTTGGTTTTCAGAAGACATGGGGGTGCTGCTTTTAATTTTTGCTTGTTTTGAGTTTGAGTAGGTTATCTATTGTAATTTCTGTTTGTTTTGAGGTTTCATTTATTTATAAATGGTGATTTGTGGTAGTTTTACACTAGGAAGATAAGAAAAATAGACTTGTAGAATTTGGCAATGCTTTTATCCATAAAATCTTGAACAGTAAGAATTTGTTGGTTCCCAAAGCCAACTATCCTTGCAAAGGAAAGCTAAACCTTGGTAAACTTTTTGGTGTCATATGTTTTTAGCTTAATTTTGGTGATTGTTTGCCTAAATTTTTTTTTTTTAATTTGGCACCTACTACTGCCAAAAATTGCAGACGTTCATATAGAGGTCTTTTAAAAATGGATTTACGCTTTTTTCTATGTTTTAAGATACTTATAAAAAAAATTATGATACTTATAAATTTTACTATTACATTGCTTAGTGCAGAAGAGGTAAAAAACAGCAATTTTGAAAATTTGGTTTTCATAGTTTTGAAAACCACATTGGCCTGCCATGACAAAAACAAATAAAAGAAATAAGACAAAGAATGGGGTATTTTAAGGCCAACAAAATACTAGACAAAAAAATGAATATTCTGGGAGGACAACAGCCTTCCTTCTTTAGCACTATAAGAGAAATTAGAAGAAAATTCAAAGATGTGAACAAAGCACCTCAGATGATTAGGTGAACAATTAGTATATTTGTGAATAGCACTAAAAAGATATCAAGAAATGTTTTCACCTTGTTTCTGAATCATGTATATATTTAATGCAGCTTATTATTATCTTGGAGTTTAGTTGAGTTTGCCAGATGAAAGTTTTAGGAACTAATAAAGTGTCTAAGATAATATAGGAAGGTGGTCTCAAGCTACTATCTCTGCCCTTTCTTTAGGCTATTTCTAGGGCTTGGAAGATTTCATTGATGACAAGTGAAAAGCCTACAAATTTAAATATTAAACAAAAATGTATATCAATTTAAGGTTTTGAGACTCTTTTTCATTGGCTCTTATTTAGGAAAATGTAATTCCTAATATTTTAGAAGGCTTTTAAGCCACACAAAAGTTTTGTTTTTTTAATTAATTTTGCAAATTTGTAACACCTTACACAAATTCATGATTGAGGAAAGGTGTGACCCAAACACTTTCCTTGTGTTTCATTTGTATAGTAGATCTATTTCTCAAGGTTTTAATCTTTTAACACAAAGTAAAGCCTACAAATCATGAAAGACCAGTGCCCTTTTTAGGAAAAAGAGGTGGGAGTAGGTAGGCTGCCATAAAACGCCTTCCTGTGACACAATTGAGGCTCTGTGTCTATTTTTAAAAGTTTCATTCACCTGGATCAACTGATATACTTTCTAAAATAGAAGAAAGAACCTAATCTAGGGTCTTGATTTATTTTGAAAGCTTTGTGAATAGGGAAGAAGCAGGGATAACCTAAGAGCTTGAAAACACCTCTTTAAGACACAATTACATCTTGGGTTTATTCCTGAAACTTTCATTTTCCTAGATATTAGTGCTTTATTCCCACTTTCCAGGAGGATACATTTTAAAATTCTGAAACCTAGCCAAACATATTCTACAATATTTACCAATATCATTCTATAAGGCATTTCTATAAACTTTGAACCCCCCCCCCCTTGACAGTCAAATATATATCATGAAATTCCTGTACACTGAATTTGCTGTTGTACTGCTTGATTACCATCAACTTGAAGGAAAGAGTCACATATGAAAAATATAGTGTATATACAATTTAAAGAGGCCTATATATCTGACTATTAAATCAGCTGATTAAAGTTTATTGGTATACCTTAATAAAAGATGTTAGGAGACCTAGGCTAAGTATTTAAGAATGTTTCAAAGTAGTTTTCAGAATTTCATATTGTTTCCTTCTGAAGATTGGGAATGTAGCAGTGGGCTCTTACCTATTCCTTAATCAACTAGGCCTAGACTACACTCTCAGATGGTCTAACAAAAATCCTTGGTCAATAGGACTATACAAAAGATTCTAAAGGCTAACTGATACATGGACAAATTGAGTACACTACTCAGTTCTTTTTTTATGCTCTTTCTAGACATAGTGATAAATTTACTTGCAAATGCAATTGCCACCCCCCCCCCTGTTGGTCCTATACAGCCCAAGGAGTGAGCCATTTTAAAATTAGGCTAAAAGAAAACACAACAAAAAACTAAATTATTACTTCATAATATGCAAAATCTTACCTTAAATTACCTTAATGTTTTTATTACTCAGATTGGTATTTGCCTAGAGAACTAACTGGAGAGAAGGAAACATGTAAAGAAAACAATTCTTACTTCATAATATGAATAATAATCATAGTTAATACATTTTGCATGTAGCCTTGCTATACTTCACCTTGAACCCCCCCCCCCCCAAGGTGTAAATATATAGACTAAATTTTATATTTTGTATCTTAAGAATACAATTTTTTCTTCATAATATCCAGAATAATCAGTGCATGCAACCCTGGTATGCATTATCCCTAACCGTGTGATGTGCAGATACATAGCCCAATTAGGCTACATATTTCTTATCTATTCTCCTAATGTGTCTCAGTTGTTTCAACTCATGTATCTATAAATTGAATCAACTGTGACAAAATAAAACTGCAAAAACAAATTACAGGTGGCAGAATACATTGAAAATATATGATTTGGGCTGTATATTGGTACATTAGGGGTGGGGGATAAAGTATAGCAAGGTTGCATGCAAAACGTGTTACCTCTGATTATTCTGCATACTATGCAGTAGGATCAAATGAAAGTAAGGAGCAGCATCAAAACTTAAAACAAACAAAAATTATTATGTATATGAAAGGAGTTGCCCCTTCCACAAGACCCTTCTCTTTATGCTAAAGTTTTGACTTCTTGTCCCAATTTTTTAGAACAATTCCTGAAATACAACAGCCATTTATTTAGAATACAGGTAATAAGCTTTGTTTTAAAATTCTATAAAAAAATAAAACTTTAGCATAAAGAGGGAGGTCTTGAGGAGGAGGCAACACCTTTTGTAATAATTTCTGTTTCTTTTAAGGTTTGATCTTGCTCCTTACTTTCAGTTAAAAAACTTGTTTTTTTTATTTAATTACTTACAGATAGAATTTTGCTAATGGGAAACATACAGAACATGTTTTTTAAAGAAAAGTAAAGAGCCTCATTAACGAAAAATGAGCAGAAATAAAGTCAAATAATCTTCAAAGTAAAAACTATGAAGTCTAATAGAACACAAACAAAAACATATAAAAAAAAATTTTTCTACAAAAAAGACTCACTAAAAAATAAACAGAAACTAATTTCAAAAACTTTTTTCACAAAACAAGTTTTTCAAAGAAAAGTAAAGAGCTCCATTAAGCCAAAAATGAGTAGAAATAAATTCAATATTTTTCCAAGCATAAAAGTACCACAAATCACCATCAATAAATGAATTAAAACCAAAACACGCAAAAAATACAATAAATAACCAAGTCAAACTCAAAATGAGCAAAAATTAACATGAGCAGGGCTGACAACCCACCCTCATCTTCTCAATACCAGAACAAAATTTACACTTTACTGAAAACAGAATACATTTTTAATGTTTTCACCTTTTTGACTTTAATAAATAAATAAGTATTAAGACTATATATTAAGACCACATTTGTTATAGCATGAGATGTCCAGCCAATATATATATATATATATATATATATATATATATATATATATATATATATATATATATATATATATATATATATATATATATATATATATATATATATATATATATATATATATATATATATATATATATATATATATATATATATATATATATATATATATATATATATATATATATATATATATATATATATATATATATATATATATATATATATATATATATATATATATATATATATATATATATACGAGGGCAATCTCAGAAACTAACCTCCGGTTGATTGAAAAAAATACACCAAGTTAAGTAAAAATATTTTAATATATACATCTTACAACTACGTCTTTTTTTCGACATAGTCTCCTAACGATTGAGGCACTTATCGTATCTCTTCACAAGCTTTGAAATCGCTTCTGCATAAAAATCACCCGCTTGTGCCTTGAGCCAGCCTGTGACCGCATCTTCGAGCTCTTCGTCGTCATCAAACCGCTGGGACCCGAGCCATTTCTTCATATGCATGAAGAGGTAGAATCGCCTGGTGCCAGATCTGGGCTGTAACGTGGATGGTTGAAAAGTCCCACTTGAAGGACTCAAGAAGGGCTATTGTTCTGTGAGCAGAGTGAGGACAGTCGTTATCGTGGAAAAAAACGATACCAGAAGTTAGCATACCACCGCGTTTGTACTATATAGTCCGTTATAATGTTTTTAGTGTTTCAAAGCACAGCTCTTAACTAATGGTTATCTCAAGGTACAGGAATTCAACCAACAACACCCCATTGGCATCCCAAAACACCGTTGCCATCAGTTTTCTGGCAGAAAAATCTTGCCGGGCTTTTTTGGTTTGGTAGGCGAATCTGAATGTGCCCACATCTTTGGCTGTTCTTTTGTCTCAGGGTTCATGTACTTAATCCAGGTTTCGTCACCGGTCCTGATTCTGTTTAAAAATGGTTCTCCTTTATCCTCATAACGTGACAGAAAGTCTAATGCAGAGGCCATTCTTTGAGTTTTGTGGTGGTTGGTAAGAATTTTGGGCACCCATCGTGCACAGAACTTACGGTAACCCAATCTTGCTGTCACTATCTCGCACAAAAGAGTCTTAGAAATCTGTGGAAAATCAGTAGACAACTCCGCCATTGTGAAACGTCGATTTTCACAAACTTTTGCATCAACTGTCTGAACGAGTTCGTCAGTCACCAAGGATGGTCTACCACTCCTCTCTTCATCATGAACGTTTTCTCGTCCCATTTTAAATAAACGTACCCATTCACGGACAACTCCTTCACTCATAACTTTTGGTCTGTACACGGCACAAAGCTCACAATGAATAGCAGCTGCAGAGTATCATTTGGCTGTAAAAAACCTTATAACAGCACGCACTTCACATTTGGCGGGATTTTCTATTGCAGCACACATTTCAAACTACCACAATAACTAAACTAGCACAGGTACGATGTTCACTCGACTACGGCTTGATGCCGACTGACCTGCTGAGCGCGTGAATGCACAGATGTCGCGCTACTCCCCCCACTACACGCACTGTGACCAATCGGAGGTTAGTTTCTGAATTGCCTTCGTATATATATATATATATAAGGAATAAATATCAGAATGTGTATAATAACTGACAATACACAGTTATTTGGTTTTGAGAGACATGGGGGTGCTGCTTTTAATTTTTGCTTGTTTTGAGTTTGAGTAGGTTATCTATTGTAATTTCTGTTTGTTTTGAGGTTTCATTTATTTATTAATAGTGATTTGTGGTAGTTTTACACTTGGAAGACAAGAAAAATAGACTTGTAGAATTTGACAATGCTTTTATCCATAAAATCTTGAACAATAAGAATTTGTTGGTTCCCAAAGCCAACTATCCTTGCAAAGGAAAGCTAAACCTTGGTAAACTTTTTGGTGTCATATGTTTTTAGTTTAAATTTGGTGATTGTTTGCCTAAATTTTTTTTTTTTTTTTAATTTGGCACCTACTACTGCCAAAAATTGCAGACGTTCATATGGAGGTCTTTTAAAAATGGATTTACGTTTTTTTCTATGTTTTAAGATACTTATAAAAAAAATTATGATACTTATAAATTTTACTATTACATTGCTTAGTGCAGAAGAGGTAAAAAAACAGCAATTTTGAAAATTTGGTTTTCATAGTTTTGAAAACCACATTGGCCTGCCATGACAAAAACAAATAAAAGAAATAAAGACAAAGAATGGGGTATTTTAAGGCCAACAAAATACTAGACAAAAAAAATGAATATTCTGGGAGGACAACAGCCTTCCTTCTTTAGCACTATAAGAGAAATTAGAAGAAAATTCAAAGATGTGAACAAAGCACCTCAGATAATTAGGTGAACAATTAGTATATTTGTGAATAGCACTAAAAAGATATCAAGAAATGTTTTCACCTTGTTTCTGAATCATGTATATATCTAATGCAGCTTATTATTATCTTGGAGTTTAGTTGAGTTTGGCAGATGAAAGTTTTAGGAACTAATAAAGTGTCTAAGATAATATAGGAAGGTGGTCTCAAGCTACTATCTCTGCCCTTTCTTTAGGCTATTTCTAGGGCTTGGAAGATTTCATTGATGACAAGTGAAAAGCCTACAAATTTAAATATTAAACAAAAATGTATATCAATTTAAGGTTTTGAGACTCTTTTTCATTGGCTCTTATTTAGGAAAATGTAATTCCTAATATTTTAGAAAGCTTTTAAGCCACACAAAAGTTTTGTTTTTTTAATTAATTTTGCAAATTTGTAACACCTTACACAAATTCATGACTGAGGAAAGGTGTGACCCAAACACTTTCCTTGTGTTTCATTTGTATAGTAGATCTATTTCTCAAGGTTTTAATCTTTTAACACAAAGTAAAGCCTACAAATCATGAAAGACCATGAAAGCCCTTTTTAGGAAAAAGAGGTGGGAGTAGGTAGGCTGCCATAAAACGCCTTCCTGTGACACATTTGAGGCTCTGTGTCCATTTTTAAAAGTTTCATTCACCTGGATCAACTGATATACTTTCTAAAATAGAAGAAAGAACCTAATCTAGGGTCTTGATTTATTTTGAAAGCTTTGTGAATAGGGAAGGAGCAGGGATAACCTAAGAGCTTGAAAACACCTCTTTAAGACACAATTACATCTTGGGTTTATTCCTGAAACTTTCATTTTCCTAGATATTAGTGCTTTATTCCCACTTTCCAGGGGGATACATTTTAAAATTCTGAAACCTAGCCAAACATATTCTACAATATTTACCAATATCGTTCTATAAGGCATTTCTATAAACTTTGAAACCCCCCCTTGACAGTCAAATATATATCATGAAATTCCTGTACACTGAATTTGCTGTTGTACTGCTTGATTACCATCAACTTGAAGAAAAGAGTCACATATGAAAAATATAGTGTATATACAATTTAAAGAGGCCTATATATTTGACTATTAAATCAGCTGATTAAAGTTTATTGGTATACCTTAATAAAAGATGTTAGGAGACCTAGGCTAAGTATTTAAGAATGTTTCAAAGTAGTTTTCAGAATTTCATATTGTTTCCTTCTGAAGATTGGGAATGTACCAGTGGGCTCTTACCTATTCCTTAATCAACTAGGCCTAGACTATGGTACACTCTCAGATGGGCTAACAAAAACCCTTGGTCAATAGGACTATACAAAAGATTCTAAAGGCTAACTGATACATGGACAAATTGAGTACACTACTCAGTTCTTTTTTTATGCTCTTTCTAGACATAGTGATAAATTTACTTGCAAATGCAATTGCCACCACTCCCCCCCCCCCTGTTGGTCCTATACACAGCTCAAGGAGTGAGCCATTTTAAAATTAGGCTAAAAAAAAACACAACAAAAAATTAAATTATTACTTCATAATATGCAAAATCTTACCTTAAATTACCTTAATGTTTTTATTACTCAGATTGGTATTTGCCTAGAGAACTAACTGGAGAGAAGGAAACATGTAAAGAAAACAATTCTTACTTCATAATATGAATAATAATATGAATAATTCATAATATGAATTATGTGTGGCATGCAAGGTCATGGAGAGAATCATAAACAAGCGTATCATTAACCATCTTGAGGCCAACTCACTTATCAGCAGTAGTCAGCATGGTTTTCGCTCAATGAGATCGGTGGACACAAACCTTCTTGAGTCATATAGTCTTGTAACTGACCTACTAGAGAGAGGATTACCTGTGGATATAATATTGTTAGACCTAGCCAAAGCATTTGACAAGGTTTGTCACCGATACCTCATTCACAGGCTACTTACTCTATCTGTTAGGCCACAAGTGGTCAGTTGGACAGAGGACTTTCTGAGGGACAGAACACAGCAAGTGAAAGTGATAACTGGACCAAATAGCCATGTCCTTTCTGACAAAATCAAAGTCACTAGTGGGGTTCCCCAGGGCAGCGTCCTGGGCCCCACCCTGTTTAACATCTACATAACTGAGCTACCCCTCATCACCAGCAACAACACCACCCTATATGCGGATGATTCGAAACTCATAGGTCCTGCCAACACCTCTTCCTCCATCCAATCCCTCCAAACTGATCTCAACCACATGTGCTCTTGGGTCAAAAGATGGCTGCTGGAATTCAACGCAGAAAAATGCAAGGTCATACACTTTGGACACAAAAACCCCAAACATCAGTACCTCATGACCCAAAATTCTGGAAGTCACCACACAATTGAGCCTGTCCAGGAGGAGAGTGACCTTGTCGTCATCGTTGACTCCTAGTTGAAATTCAGCTCCCACTCACAAAAAATCTCAGCCAATGCTAGTAGAGCCCTAGGCATCATCAAACACAGCATCACCAGTAGGAGTAAACACGTAATCACCAAACTCTACAAAGGATTAGTAAGACCTAGACTGGAGGTGGGGATAATACTGGCCACCCCTTGATTCAAAAAGGACAAGGCAGTTCTTGAGCAAATCCAACGAAGGGCCACTAAGATGATTGTCGGCATGGAAAACAAAACATACAGTGAACGGCTGAAGGAACTCAACCTCCCCTCCTTAGTATACAGACGGAAACGTGGAGACATGATCCAGGCGCACAAACTCCTCTCAACCACTCGAGAAAATGAGATCCTGGAGATCGACACCTCCCACAAAACACGAGGACACCTTAGACGAATCCGCAAACAGCACACTACAACTGGAGCAAGATGCAATTTCTTCTTGAATCGGATTGAGAACCTCTGGAATAACCTCAAGGAGGACACTGTTGCTGCTGAATCAACAGATGCTTTCAAATGCCATCTGGATGCTGAGTGGAAAGATACACCATGGAAGTTTGACTGGGAAGCACCAGAATCTTCCACCAGAACTTAACCAACTACAACAGTCATCATAAGGAGTGATTCAACAGGATCGAAAGTCCTTATTTCACTCCAAGCTGTGATTTAAGGTAATAATCATAGTTAATACACTTTGCATGCAGCCTTGCTATACTTCACCTTGAACCCCCCCCCCTAAGGTGTAAATATATAGGGTAAGACACCCAGTAGTCGGCCACCTGCCTATTCTTGGACAGAATCTTTTATACTATTTTAATGACCAATTTACAATGACCCGTTTGTATGTCCGAGTTTAGGCAGAATTGTCACTTGTTAGTAAATTCAAAAATAGGAGGTGCTGTACAAGTGAAACTATTTAAATTAGTAAACTTCTTGTTCAGAAATTCTTCAGAAATTTTTTGATACAAAAATTAAGTTTCTAGGTGGTATAATACAGTAATTAGAGTAGTTTAAATGTCAAAAAGTTTTCAAAGTGATTAAAGTGTCCGACTACTGGGTGTCTTACCCTAGACTAAATTTTATATTTTGTATCTTAAGAATACAATTTTTTCTTCATAATATGCAGAATAATCAGTGCATGCAACCCTGGTATGCATTATCCCTAACCCTGTGATGTGCAGATACATAGCCCAATTAGGCTACATATTTCCTATCTATTCTCCTAATGTGTCTCAGTTGTTTCAACTCATGTATCTACAAATTGAATCAACTGTGACAAAATAAAACTGCAAAAACAAATTACAGGTAAAGTTTAAACTTACCTCTCATTTATATCAGAACTAAAATTTAGTTTTAGTTTAAAAATTAAAAACCACAATTAAGTTGGATAAATGAAAATAGTAACAACAAATTTTGCAGGTACTCCTTCAATATACCCACTCTTTTATATATCTCAAACTGAACACTAAATGAAAAACCCATTAGGAAAATACAATGTATAGCATGGTTTTAATTGCATGAGACAAAGTATTGTCTTTTTTTGGGGGGGGGGGTGTATCTAGGTTTGGTTTTTATATTTTTGTCATTTTCAAGAGCTCAAAAAGGGCTTAAATTTGAATTTCCAATAAAAGTCATTATTATATTTGTAAAGAGCATAAAAAAAGGCATTGAGCAGTATACTCACTTTATTTGTAAGTCAATAATATGATTTGTGAAAAATATACCATTCTAGGTAGGCCTATATATTTCCACAATTAGGGGGGTGGGGGTATACATTCTGCAAATATATAGGCCCTAAGAAATTCATGAATTCCTTAGAAAACTGGAAAACAAGGAAAGAAGTAAAGATAAAGGCTCTCCCCCTGCAAAATGTGTTAACTAGGGCCTAGGATTATTCTTCATATTATGGATTGAGAATTGTTTTCTTAATATGTTTCCTTATGTCCATCTGAACTCCTAGGCTTAAAATACTATTTGGCTAATTTAAAGATTTGTAGGCCTATACACTTTCAAATTAGCCATCTGATGGTGTCCCAATTCATTAGTGTAAACAAGAATTGAGTAGTGTGCTCACTTTGTCAGTATTAAATAACGTATTTATTTACCAAATCCTCTCGTAAAGAACTTTACCACTAGGTTTTACGTAGGCTATTGAATCTCACAACACAAGATTGAATTCACCGGCAATTCAATTATATAATTTAAAAAACAACACAACTTCACGCCACGTATTTTATAGTCAAAATAATTGCCAAGGATAGATGACGTCTTATAAGGAAACAGTTGCGTTTTCCGCTGATAAGTCAGATTCGAGAAACAAGATTGACAATTTATTGCCAGTAATAACTCATCGCAGCACCAAGCCGCCTGAGGCCAATAAAGCTACGCACACTCCTCTTCCATCCTAATTCATTCATAGCATCCCTCTTTACACTCTTCGAGGAAGCTCCCATTTCCCTTAAATCTTTCTTTACGACGTCCACCCATCCCAACTGCAGACGACTTGCTTTCTCTTAGCCCTAGACGGTTGTCCGAAAAGGACAACCTTTGGCAATTTGTCATTCTTCATCTAAAGATCAACCTTTCAAGTTCAGGTTCTTTTAATTTTCAAACTAATTTCACTCACTATAACACTACAATACATTATACAACAGAAAAGAAAAATATTTAAAGAGGGTGCCTACTAATTGAGTTATACTCGAAATTTGACATCCTTAGAAGAAAAATATAATATTATAAAAGTAATGCAAAATAAATAATAATGAAAAAAAAATACACCTCATAAAAAAGAAAATAAGACGCCACATTCAACTCATGGCCCGGACTCCAAATCAAATAATAATTTTAATATATATAAACATCCGCACCGGCAGCCATGACTTCACAATAATTAATAATTATCTACTAGATATAGTTTTAATTTCCTTTTAGAAAACGAAATAGAAGAATGTGAATCTACATAACTTTCATAAATGTTCCAAAACTTTATTACTGAATTTCTTGGAGAAACTATGGATCGTTCAGTATGCAAAGTAAGTAAGTAAATGTATGGAAACTCTTAGTAGGGGTTTTATCAGGGAGTACGATGGGGAAGGAAGGAGTGCTTTTAATTTACAAAGGGTTTGAAGACGTTGAAGGGGCTTAATTCGATATTTAAAAGTATTTAAATTAGGAAATGGAAAATAATTAAGATAATAATGAATTAAAGAATAATAACGGACTTAAGGGCAGGGAAAGAGAAGTATAGATTTTAGATATTGCAATAACCCTGTCTTCCTTCCTAGCTGAACCCTTCGTCTATCAAGATGAAGCTTCCAAGATAAATTTTCATCAACTAGAAGACTTAGGTGCTTACAAAATTCTTTTGTAGTAATGGTAACAAGTTCTCCGTCAAAATGGATAGATATTTGAGAAAGCGATGGCAGGGCATGAGAAAGTCGAGAAAAGATGATAAAAATGGGTCTTTGAAGAATTTAAAACAATGCGTTTGTCAGCAAACCAATGTAATAGTTTCATTAGACTACCATGGATTTTTTTTCTTACCAATGATTCATCTATAGCTGTGAAAGTATTAGCTGTGTCGTCTGCGAATAGTAGAGCAAGTCCATTACCCGCGATTGCGTCTATTAGGTCATTAACGTATATTAGAAACAGAAAAGGTACAAGAATTAAACCTTGCGGTACTCCTATCTTTCCTGAGAACATGGGGTTTTTACTAATGTTACTGTACCTCCATCCACAAATTGATTACTTCCAGTAAGGTAGGACTGGATGAGTAAGAGAACATTGCCTCTTATTCCGCAGTTGTCAAGCTTACCCAGAAGAATCAGACGACAAATCGTATCAAATGCTTTCTTCCCATCCACAAATATTGCAGCTGGTATTTCATCACGGTCCATTGCATCATTTAGAAATTGTAGTAAAGCCAGTATAGCGTGCTCGGTAGAGAGCCCTGGCCTGAATCCAAACTAATGCATGATAAAGAAGTTAGACTGAGTCGGATAATTCATCACTCTGTTGTAAATGTAACGCTCCATAATTTTCGAAAAACTAGAGAGAATAGAGATAGGGCAGTAATTCGAAGGCTGCTTGGGGTTACTACCTTTGTGGAGGGGTATAGCCCCCGTCGAATTGAAAATCGTGGGAAAGATTTCGTCCTTAAAGCAAAAATTGATGACATGTGCGATAACGCTGACACAGCAATCTGTGGTCTTCTTGATGAGGTAAGTTGACGACACATCTGGACCTTCGGTGTGACCGTTCTTATGGCTTTCACAATCTTCAGAGGTTCATTTTCAGTGACAGGTGACAAAAACATAGAGGAGCTAGATGACAAAGGTAGGTATTTTTTGTCATTATCTCTGCAGAGAGTTGACGGGTCGTAAGCTTCCTCTACGGATGCTTCTCCAATACCTGCAAAAAAATCGTTGAGCGTGTTGGCTACTTCTTGTTGTGATGTTGAAAGTATTTTATCTGGCTTCATCATGGTCTCATGAAATGTGTTGGTTTTTTGCTTATTCAGGCATTTATTTATTAGAGTCCATGTCTTCTTTGGTGATCCTTCTGCTTTTTAAAACTGTTTATGGTAGTATGAATGTTTAGCTTTCCTAAGCAGGGATGTCAAAGTGTTTTTATAGCTTTTGAATTCGGTACCAAATTCATCAGGATTATCAATATATTGCCTGAACAGCATGTTTTTTCTGCTTAATACTAGTAAATAATCCTTGCGTGATCCATGGCTTTTTTTTATGTCGCATACCTACCGGAGCGCCTTTTCGAAAAAGGGCAGGCAGAGTCAAGAGAGATGACAATTTTTAACCATTAGAGCAGTCATTGTGTCTGAGTCTGTTTCTTCATTAATTAAAAAAACTTTTTCCACAAAATAAGTTTTTCAAAGAAAAGTAAAGAACTCCATTGAACAAAAAATGAGCAAAAAAATGAAATAATCTACCAAGCGTGAAACTACGACAAATTAGCATCGATAAATAAATGAAACCCAAAACGAACAGAAATTACAATAAATAACCGAGTCAAACTCAAAACAAGCAGAAATTAACATAAGTTGGGCTCAAAACCATTATGCCTTCCCAAGGCCAGAACATAATTTGCACTTTACCGGGAAAAATTTAACTGTTTTTACTTTTATAACTTTAATAAATCAAATAATATTAACATTTTCATTACTAAATATCAGTATATGTATATTAAACTGACAATACACATTCATTTGTATTTTTTCAAAAACACACACAACCAATAAGGCCACAACCAATAAGGTTGTGGCCTAATTGGTTACGTAGAGGAGCTAGATGACAAAGGTAGGTATTTTTTGTCATTATCTCTGCAGAGAGTTGACGGGTCGTAAGCTTCCTCTACGGATGCTTCTCCAATACCTGCAAAAAAATCGTTGAGCGTGTTGGCTACTTCTTGTTGCGATGTTGCCAGTATTTCATCTGGCCTCATCATGGTCTGAAGAAACATCCAATCAAAATTAGATGTTTTGGCAGAGTCATTCGATTAGAAATTCAAAGGGCTAGTGCCCTTTTTAATAGTCGAAGTTAAATTCTTTCTTCTTCGTATAGCTTCCTACTTTTGGAAGGTTTTATCGACAATGAGCATTCTTTCAGGGTGTTACAAATCATGTTCAGAGATATGAGAAATGGCTGCATTGTCAAGCCGGTCAAGGTGCTTATGTAGAGAAATAACCAGAAAATAGCAATACGTCGGAGGATAATCTTTTCTTTTTATTAATTAAAAAAACTTTACGAAAATTAAGTTTTTTAATGAAAAGTAATGTCCTTTTAAAACTTATGATATGGAGATACAATTAACAGTTAATTTTCAAACTCAAAACGACCAGAAATTACTATTAAAGATTAAATGAAACCTAAAACGAACAGAAATTAAATAAACAATCATAGCAAAAAACATACGACAAGTAACAATATTAATGAATAAATAAATCTTAAAGCGAGTAATGCTTAGATTGAATATGAAAATCAAGCTTAAAACGAAAAAAAATATTTTGCTATTAAAGTATAAATGAAACTTAAAACGAACAGAAATTAAATAAACAACCAATGCAAACAAACATACAATATATATTAATGTAAATGAATAAATCAATCTTAAAAAGAGTGAAACTTAAATTGAAAATGCAAATCAAGTTTGAATCGAATAAAAATAACTACAAACAAGAGTTTGAGTATCGCCTCACTGCAGAAGCCTAAAACCTACTGCGTCATTGGCGCCTTACTGAATCTGGCGTATAAAATTTATACAAATTTTATTCATACTAAAAAATCTTTGGCTTAAAAAGCGAGGTATTGACTAGGGGGTGAACCCAATCATATACGTAATATTTTCTGTTCGTTTTAAGTTTTGATGTTGCTCCTTACTTTCAGTTGAAAAACTTTTTTTTATTTAATTTTTGATCTTTTTCTTTAATAATGATGGGAAATCCGGCGCCCTCTTCATATCAATGTCCGTATTGACAATGCAACCATTTCTCACATCTCTGAACATGATTTGTAACACCCTGAAAGAATGCTCATTGTCGATAAAACCTTCCAAAAGCAGGAAGTCTATACCAAGAAGAAAGAATTAAATTTCGACTATTAAAAAGGGCACTAGCCCTATGAATTTCTAATCGAATGAGCCTTTTTTGAAGTTTTTACGACAACGCCTTCTATAAAAACCTTATATGCCCCCAGGGCATAACTTAAAACCCTTGCCCTGAGGGTTGTGGGGGAGTGTCCTCCTCAAAAACATATTTTCTATCTGGAAATCAACTACGCTGAACAAAATGCCTATCTCAAAATTTTGAGATCTCAAACATTATATCTCAAACATTTCCGGGCTAAACATTGTTATATGGGAGGAGCTTTCCATGAAGGAAGTTTTCATGGAAGTTTTCAAATATCTCAAACATTTCTGGGCTAAAAATTGTTATATGGGAGGATCTTTCCATGAAGAAAGTTTTCATGGGGGAAGGGACATTGCTATGAAGGGGGTGCCGGATTTCTCACCATTATTAAAGAAAACCGCAAGAAACTTAATAAAAAAATCAAGTTTTTCAACTGAAGTTACGGAAGGACATCAACGATTAAAACACAAGAATAATATTACTCGGCTGTTTGGATTCGCCGTTTTTTTGATACCTTATTCTTTAATACAAATATTTTTTAGTACTTTAATTATAGCTATTTATTCTAATTTTAAAACCTACTGCGTAGGTTTTAAGTAGGTTTACAAAAATGCAGGTTTTTTAAACCTACTGCGTCATTGGCGCTTTACTGAAAACGAATTATATTACAAATGTTTTCTTTTGTACTTAATATTGAAAATAAATATTAAAATTACAGTAAAATTTTGAACTGATGCACTTTCAGCAATTAACATCATTATACATCAGATATTCAGTTTAATTTATTAGTTCTTTCCAAGATTGGTCAAGACAAATATAGTTTCACTACTAACAAAATTTGGATACTGTCCCCTTCTTTAACTGTAAAAACCTAAAGCCTTCTGCGTCATTGGCACTTCACTGAAAACGAATTACTGGTATATTAGAATTTTTTTCTTTTCCAGTTCTTACAGCATTGAAAATGAAAATGAAAATTACAGCGAAAAAAAATCTTGAACTTAAGGATCTTTCAACAATTAATATCATTAAATATCTAATATTCAATTTGATTTTGTTTATACTTTCCAAGACTGTTCAAGACTCATATAGTTTTCAGTAAGGCGCTGATGACGCAGTAGGTTTTGGGCTTCTGCAGTGAGGCGATACCCAAACTCTTGTTTGTAGTTATTTTTATTCGATTCAAACTTGATTTGCATTTTCAATTTAAGTTTCGCTTGTTTTAAGATTTATTTATTCATTTACATAAATATCTATTGTATGTTTGTTCCCATTGATTGTTTATTTAATTTCTGTTCGTTTTAAGTTTCATTTATTATTTAATAGTAATTTCTGGTCGTTTTTAGTTTGAATTTTAACATGTATTTGTATCTACTGAGGTTAAGTTTAAAATGACCTTTACTTTTCTTTGAAAAACTTATTTTTCGGAATTTTTTTTTAATTAATAAAAAGAAAAGATTATCCTCCGCCGTATTGATATTTTCTGGCTACTTCTCTACATAAGCACCTTGACCGGCTTGACAATGCAGCAATTTCTCATATCTCTGAACATGATTTGTAACACCCTGAAAGAATGCTCATTGTCAATAAAACCTTCCAAAAGTAGCCAGCTATACGAAGAAGAAAGAATTTAAATTCTATAGAAGTAATTAAATCCTTAAAATAGTTGAAATAGCTTAAGTTTAAACTGAAGTTTAAATTCAAGAAATTTTCAAATCCGCTTCTTGAAATCTTTTCTTGTATCCAGGCAAGTGGGATTGATCACATACTCCTCCCCAAATTTGTGGATCTGGATATAAATTTGTTTGAAATTTTATAAGAAATAAGCCAATAGCTAGAACACTCAAGCGCGCAGCTTTTTCCAACTTCCTGTCAAAAATCCAAGAATTTTTAAGGGGAATGCTTGCAGAAGATAAGTATATTTTTAAAATATGAAAAAGATTATAATTTGAAGGGGTGATAGCAGGTTCATCCCACAAAAGGTTAGGTGTCTTTCAGCTTGGAACTAAAATGAAAATCTAATAGTGGAAAAATTTTTTATGAAGACAGTGAAAAATACAGAAAAAACATCTATACAAAAAAATTCCAAATGCTGACTTCACATTTAGAAGTGTATATCAACAGAAAAGAAATAAAAGCAAGATTGAACAATTTATACGTACTAGAAAATAACATAAAAAGATGTATAAAGTCATACAAAAAACAAAGAAAAACTCACATTTGATAAATTAAAGTTGATCCTTAGCATTAAACAAAACCTAATATGGTCACACAAGCAAAATGCAGATCTTATAAAAACCATTAAGTCTTACTGTGCATGTCTTTACGATATCTTACAATATGAGGTCTCAACAAAATGAACCGATCTTTTTAATTAAGGATATTACGTTTAATCTAAGCTATAGACTGAGAATCAAAACAGGTTAAAGGAGTTTTATTATAATTATGTGAAAAATAGATGAGTCTTCCCACTTTTAATTTTTTAACATTATCGTCTGAAATTTCAGCGCTTGAAAAGAAAACAAGAAAAAGAAAAAACTTTAATAAATTTAAAAAAAATTCCGGGAATTAACTAGTAAAATAAAAACCACTCCTGAGTTCTGAGTATAGTTCAACATACAAAAAAACTGACATAATTGAAACCTATGAATTGAAATTGAGAGTATATTTAGCAAAGCTTAAGAACCAAGAAAATACAGCCCCACGGTTTATCGATAGGTGATTTCCAAGAATGTCAGCTTTTTCAGAAATAAATGGTTTACCAGAAATATATAAAGTGGGTATATTTTAAAGACCAATTGTCTCGACTACTAAATCACCGACTAAAAAATAGAAAAATGGTAGGCAAGGAAATTTAGAATCCTTAAATAAATCAATTGCAAGATGGGGATATATCAAGATAATCAAGGCTATTTAGCTTTGATACAAAATCCATGCATGCACATTTGCCGTTTGATAAGTATTTTTGAGGTTAATTAAAAAAAAAAATATAATAAAATAATTAAAACGAAAATGTATTAAAAACGGGTAATTTTTTTTAATGGAAGTGAGAAAATAACAATAAATTTTTTCACTGTCTCATTACAAAATTTTACCTGGTTTTACTATATATTCGCTTCAATTGGAAATAGAAAGGCAGTGTGATTCAAAAAATTTTTTAAAAAACAATGAAGAAAAACAGAAAGATAACAAAAGAAATTCTCAATGAAACCAAAGTTTTTTTAATGAGAGGAGCATTGTAAAAGATGTATGGATGATATTTTTATTATTTGGCACTATGGGGAGTGAGGAATAGAGCTTTTTGGAACTCTAAGTAAACCAGGGGAAGGAAAATTAGTTTTTATAGTATAAAAGCAAGAAAATAATTTTATTCATATTTTACATCTGAATCTCATGAGTAATAACCGTTATTTATCCTTTAATAACTTATCCTATCCGAGTTAAAAAAAAAAAAGCATAATTATTTCATAAGTTGAGATGATAGGACATTAACCTAACATTATCAAAATATATAGAGAATAAACTAAGTTTGATTGAATATACTTTATTGGGAATGGGTATTCCGAAGGAATAACTTGTAAGACTAATCAAGCCAGAATAAAATTACAGGAACAAAAAATTCCTGAAGAATAGAAAATGAACCAAAACACAACTGCATATCTCGATCATTTGGTCCTTGTTTATCGTAAAAATTAAATAAAGTAAAAAATAAAAACAGAGTAGAATATAACAGAGACAAATACAATATAAAAACGGAGACTGTCAGATATTTAGTAAATATGGAACAGAAGCATAACTAAGTTTAAAAAAATTTAAATACAACGTTAAAATATACTCTAAAAATGTTTATTTGAGATTATACCTAAAAAAAATAACTTAATTTTTATTGAAAAAATCGAAAAAGCCATAAATACACCCCTCTCCCCGGATTGTGAAAAAAATTGGTTTAGTGGGTAATTCTGCACTAAATCAAGAGACCACTCAGCATGAATTCTAAAACAGAGATATTTAAGAACAGGAGTACCTTATATGGAATGTAGGGACAATTATCCCTTACATTAAAAAAAAACCATATTTTTTGTATTTTCATTTTAAAATAGAAAAAAAGAACTTTTCCCTCCCCCTTAAATATTTTTGAATCGGAACCCCTGTCTATCAATAAACCATATAAGGGGAACCACCTGGTAGTTTTCATTAGTGTGCGGTAATTATCTTTGGCAACGAGGGACTAGCAACTTCAGCTAGTTTGTACTTTTTGAAATGCACTTGAGACTAAGGAAAGTTCCTTTCGATGTCTATTATGACGTAAAAAAAGAAATTATTTCAACTACCAAATAAATCGGAAATAAAGATAAGTTTCATGTTTTGGGAAGATGAACACCTATTAGACCTTGTTCATCTTTGGCAATAATAAAATAAAAAAACAAATTTTTTTTCATCTGATAGTAAGGAGCAACATTAAAAATTAAAACGAACATAAATTATTACTTAAATGAGTGGCACTGCCCTTTTCTCAATACCTGGATCTTTACGCAAAAAATTTTCTTTAGACCATTTAAAAAAGCTTATTATTCTAATTAAACGGTCCTTGTGTGTTCAGGAGTCATTCTTAATGAATTGGAACACAAAGTCAGACTCTAGCGTAAAGATTAAGCTGTTGAGGAGAGGACAGCCCCTCAAATAAGTTAATAATTTCTGTCCATTCTAAGTTTTGATATTACTCCTTATTTACAGATGAAAAAAAATGTTTTTTTTTTTAATTTAGTTTCTGATCTTTTTTAAATAATACCGCGAAATCCAGCTCCCTCTCCATGGGAAATTCCTTCTCTCCACGGACAATCCCTCCATTGAAAGTTATTCCCGCTTAAAATACTCCCACCCCCCACAATGAAAATTTCTCTCAGAAAATTCCATTCTAGCTGAAAGTTCCTTCCAAAGAATTTCTTGCGGATGGTTCCAGGTGAAAAAATTTTCTTAGCACACTTTCATTTGAAAAAGACTTTCATTTGAAAAGATTGTCTTTAAAATCATGCCGGAAATCTCCTACTCCGTGGAAAAGTTTTCCCGCAAGTAACCCCCCCCCCCTAGTAGAATTCCATATCGAGAATTTATCCCGTGAACAATTCCCCCATGACGAATTTCTTCCGTGAAAAATCTCCCCCTCCAACGGAAACACACTCTAGACAACTCCAACCCGGCAAAACCCCCCGAACAATTCCCCTTAATATTTCCACGTTTAAAAATACGTCGGCAAATAGAAAGTAAGACTAATAAAAAGAAATTCGTATAGGAATTCTGACAATTTTCCCCAAAGTAAAATTCTCCCTGGAAAGTTTACCCCCCCCCCACGGAAACTCCCCCCCCCATGGAAAATTCTCCATGTAAAAAAATCCCCCAGCAGAAAATTCACCCCCCCCACACCACCCAATAAATGTATGCATACTTCCCAATAACAAATACTATACGTAAACAATGGGCCAATTTTATTTTAAAGACTTTCCGCAGGGGCTGTGAGGGGTCATGTTATCTCCAAAAGCATAGTTATTTGGCCTTTTCAACTATGTTGAATAAAATGGCTATCTCAAGATTTTGATCGGACGACTTTGAGGTAAAAAGGGGGATGGTAGGGGGCTAGTCTCCGTCGAATCTTTTCGGTTAATTAAAAAGGGTACTAGAAATTTTGATTTCTGTTCAATTGAGCCCTTTCGCAATATTCTAGGACTATTCGTTCGATGTGATCACCCCTGGGAAAGAAAACAAATACACATGCATCCATGATCTTTCTTTTGATAAAAAATACAAAATTCCACATTCTTGCAAATGGGAGCTTGAAGCTTCTACAATAGGGTTCTCGGATATGCTTAGCCTGATAATGTGATTTTCATTAAGATCCCTTGACTTTTAGTTGTTTAACCTTTTTCGACAATCAGGCAAATTTTCTCAGGCACCTAGCTTTTGATGGGTAGCACTAAACTTAAATAATCTTATATATTTGGAATCAGTATAACAAGTCGATTATTTTGATATATCTTTTGATATCAAAATTCTGTTTTTTAGAGTTTAGGTCACTAATGAGCCGTGTCATTCCTTACTTACAGCTCGTTACCACGAACTGCTTGATTGGTTGGTAAGTATGGTCGGCTGGTAAGCCTATTATTCGTTTGTGATACATATTTGAGCTAAAAAAATACTTATTATCATAAACATCAGGGGGTCACTTGTAAGTAAAAATCATACAATTTGTTGAAAAACAGGAGAGATATGTTAGATATTTATAGTAAAACATATTATTGGCTTCAGAGATACATTTGAGGCAAAACTAAATTTCTATCCTGAAAGCAAATTGTTCTTACCATGGGAAAAGAGTCCGCCATAAATGCTTGGCTTTTAGTTCTGGGTCAAAGTAACACAGCATTATCTTGTCAAGTTTAGTGCATTTTTAATAGTGACAAATTTATTGAGTGCCAGGAAACAGAGAAAAGGTTGGTTTTAAGCAGAAACCGCGTACTTTGACGCCATCTTTATGGAGCTTGTCCGTGTTTTTCTCGAAGCTATAATTCTTCTTGGGACATGCCATTTTCAAAATATTCCGAGTGTGCCAATCTATGATCGACGAAGCATTGCTTGGATTTGATATAAAAATATTTTGACAAAAAAGGTACATTTCTCCTTTGTTGTTGTGTTTCCAAAATAACTAGAGGTAGTCGCTATGCGGCACACACAGGAAGGAGTTATTTCATTTCAGTAAAATGAACTTTAAGGACATCAGCGTAGCCTCAGGAGGAGAAAGGAATAAGTGAGTGAAAAAATTCCCAGGGCCCAAGCCTAGAAACAGACCAGTTTGGGACTTATAGCACGTCCCATTTTTAATAGAAAAATATGCAGTACAACTCTAATTGTTAAAAAGACTATGGGAAAAGGCGCGATGAAATTTGTCCAAAGACGATCATATAATTAGGGCACATAATAAAATGCTGGCGAAAAAATGGTCACAATAGAGTCTATAGACACTACCAGCTAATCAAACGATCCCACAAGAGTTTTAACCGTTCGCTTAGACATTTTTTAATTGACTGATTGAAAACAATGTACATAGTAGCTGGAATCAAATAGCGAAATATACAGCACACAAAAAACAAAACTGGGATGACCAAAGCGCCGTCCTTAATCGTAAAATACTGAATTGAAATTTCTGCAAATAATGGTGGGAGAACAGTTGTCAGGACTAAAATTACAGCTGTGAAAACTTGAGCTTTAGCTGTTAGAATATTTATAGTTCTTTGTCCTGGATTAGGTAGGATCTTTTTGGCAGCAGTGTTCTCCAATTTCAAGACAATAAGGCTTAAAACCAGAAGCAAGAATAAAGGCAAATAGATGCTCACTGCGTTCAACACACTCAGACGAGGCATTATATTTTGTGCTCTTTCGAGACGGCAATATTGGTATAAAATGAATCCATTAATGTTAATGAAGGATATGAAACCTGGAGCTGATATACAGATACCGGTAAATATTGAAATACACAGAATTTGCTTGCTGGACGATTGTCTTATGCGTTCTGGATAGCGTAGCATTATAAATCTTGCGACTAGACAAACGCTTTGCTCAAAGTTTGAAAAGTAAATAACAAGGAGAGCACATATGGGTAGCATCCAACAATGAATTTCTTCAACCTCTTCCTCCAAAAGTCTAGTGACTGTAACAGCATAATCTATTAAGACAAAAGTACATCCGATAATGCTACCAGACCATAGTATATCATTAATGATAGTTTTTCGTATTGTGGCAATAGAAAGCCCACAGAGAAATATAAGGTTAATAGCTATCACTAAAATAGTGATGAAAGTGGTGACTGAGACTAATATAGTGACTAGTGATAAATGATAAGGCATTTTGGGACTCACAATTGAAACTGATGCATTCAATTTTATTTCAAACGAATTCATGTTGTTTCCTGTGTTTGGTTACTAAGGAATGAGGTATCTATATGGATTTCAATACTAAAGTTACACTGGAATTACACAACTGCGCAGCACAAGCTTAAGTAATTGTGGTTGTATCTGAGCAATTGAATTAGGTATTTATACGGAATTTAACAGTATAAGTTACATTGAAAATACGTAGCTGGTGACCATGAGTGATCGAAATGCTATTGGATCTTAAAATTCAATGAATAGGAATCTTCAGAATGAAACCAAGAAAGAACCTTGTTAATACAGTGTTTCGTTCAGAAGAGCGGTTTCGTTCATAAACTGAATGGTTACCAAATTTAGTACCTAAAAAAACACAGCCAAATTAGCAAATTTAGTGCTTGGCATAGGGCAAGACCCCGGCGCCGCGCCGATGAGGGAAGACCGGTGGCGGTGGGGCTAAAAACAGCGCGCCGCGGCACGCCACCGGTAATATGTCGGCGGCGCGCCGCCGGTAAGATGTCGGCGGCGCACCGCCGGCGCGATCAATGTTGACCGCAAACATTAATGTTTTCATCAGTCTTTCTCAAATCACAGCTTAAATTTACAACAGATTCGAGCCTATTCATGAGTTCAAAAATTCACAAGTCGCTGGCTGGAAACTGGTCTTCTTTGTTATTCATCAAGAGAAGTAGAAATCTGGTAGAAATGAAATGGCTGTGTGAATTCTTAACATAAATAATTATCAAAATTAGTATTTTTTTTTCATCGAACATTGCTGCATACAAAACTTCAAATACCGTACCACAAAATTCGTCAGTTATCTGGGCAAAAACTTTGAATATAACTTTTAACTTAGAAGATTAATTTTTTAATAATGCCCTTTGCCTACATCTGTTTTGTCACCTTTAAAACATTTGAAATGGGCGACTTTTATATTGATTGTTGTTTTTTTTTTGCTCTTTTGGATTCCTAAAAAGCCTTCTTGTATTAAAAACTGGTTTTTAATAACAATTTAAAAAAAAATACATTTTAAAGTTTTTTTGGCTTCTTTATAGAATATATTTCATGTAGGCTACGGCTGAACTGCTGCTTTTTTATTGTTTTTGGCTGCTCTTTTGGATAGTATTCATTTTTTCTTTTGGGGATTCATTCCAAATTATAAATTCACAAATACCTAATATCAGTCAAATTATAAACTGCATCTAAAAGGAATAAATTTATCAAATTGAAAAATACATGAGGAACACTTCAAATGAGAACACTTCAATTACAATGAAAAAAAAACACTTAATGGTTTATTCGGTATAAAGAAAAATGAAGTGCCAGCTATTTTCTTAGGTAAAAAAATGAAAAGCTCAACCATTTTAAGTGTAATTAAATGAAATAATATGCAGACTCAAGTAGCTCCAGGAAGATGTTGAGATTTTCTTCCTAGTTCGTCACTTTTAATCCAAGCAAAATGTTAGGAAACTTAGTATCAGTTATTGAGTTTAAGCTTTGATTTCCAAATGCTCACAAAATTATCAAATTTAAGAAAGTCGCAACAATAAGTCACCTGTGGTCAAAATACTCAAAGACTTCTCTTTGATCCCCACCCAGGCTCAAAGCTTCTGTTATGGTCATTTCCATGGAAATCTCAAAACAGTTTCTTTTTAAAATAGCTTTCAAGCGTAGTTGGGGATATTTAGCCTTCTTTGCTTTTCTTCAAAGCTTTGAAAAAAGTGTTATAATATTCCAAATGTTACATTTGTGCATATTTTTGGTAATCATTTGTGGGGTGATCGAATTTTTGAAACCACTGTAGATACGTAAGAACGTTGCAACATTTTAGTACCCTGAGGTCATGAGACTGTCAAAGACTCCTCCTTGAACCTCCCTAATTGAAAGCTTTTATTATGACCTGGCCTTTTAATGTAACTTGGGCACTGGACAAAGGGCGCCATTGTCACTCGAGCACAACGTTACGTGGGAATGTCGATATCACTTTAGCTACACCAATTCGTTTTAGTATGAATCTGCCTGGTACTAATGAATGAATGTTTACAAACTAAACTCGTTTCATCAATAAGAAAAAAAACGGGTTGGGCGCATATGTCCCTTTCTCTTTGGACGATAAAACCATGCAAGTGCTGTATCAAGTATAACTCACGAAAATCTTGTTATTTTTTGTCAACTTTTCAACTTTTTGGCATCCCTGCTTTCAATAAAAGAAATCAAGGTACTATCACTTAAATATAATACCTCCCTATGCCCCCCTCTGGATACCATCTTGATAGGATACCGTCTCTGCTTTAAATAAAAAAAAAAACTAATTGGCACCCCTGCTTTAAAAAAAAAAAAAATCGAGGTATTGTCATTTAAATATGATAGCTCACTATCCCCCCCCCCCTTGGGATACCACCATGATAGGATGCCGTCTCTGCTTTAAATTAAAATAAATAACTTTTTGGGATCCCTGCTTTCAATAAAAAAAAATTTGAGATATTATCATTTAAATGTAATACCTCCCTACCCCCCTCCCCTCTGGATACCCCCTTGATAGAATGCCGTCTCAGCTTTCATTAGAAGAATAATTTACTTAATAATTAACTAGGTTGCTATATGGTTCAAACAAACACGCAAAATTACGTTAAACAGTTTAGTGTTCCTTGAAAAAAAATTGAGGGTATGAGTAAAGGGGTACAAAGACGACAACAAAAATGTCGAAATTATTCAGATATACCTCAAATTATTGAAAAACTGAGTCATAGATTTGCCGTGGCATTTTAAAGATCCAAAGAATCTAATTTAAAAGGGAGCACACACAAAAGCCAAATTAGACCAGTAGCCTATAAGAAATCGCAAAATACCCAAGACAATGAACAAGTCCTAATGGGGAGGCCTGGGTCTATCAAAATATTTCAATGGTTTTCCAGGGAATTTGATATCATTTTCTTCTATCTCCACTTTAAATGGAAAAAATAATTATCTTTTTGGCATCCCTGCTTTCAATAAAAAAAAATGAGGTATTATCATTTAAAAATGATAGCCCCCTATTCCCCCCTATAGGCAATAATTTACAATTTATTCATGAATCATATTTTGGGGTAACTTCCGGTTCAATATTTAATTCCCCACCCTGGTACATAGCTTAGTCTATAGCTAAATTTTGTCTCAATCGAAGGTTGTTTTTGGGGGGGAGGGGAGGGGGTAAAAATGTTTCAGAAAGAAGATTGTATTTCCTATCAGACCTTCAACAATTGAGTATTAAACATTAAGAAAATCTTATCTAAAAACAGCAAAAAAAAAAAATCTGCCAGCTTACAATTCAGCTGCAGAAACAATCTGTCGGCTGTCAATTTCAAAATTCAGCTGAAGGCTGCAGCTGTATAGTAGTGAATGCTTTCTATAATTCTATTCAACTTGAAAATAAAATTCTTGACCACGAATGATGTAAAAAATAGCGATTGGGAAACTGCCTTCGAAATGATTTAAACTCATTTCATTAAGACGATACTTTGTTTTGTCAATATATGAAGAACTGTGTATATTGCAATATTTACAATTGCATATTGCATATGTCTGGGTTTTATGCAAAGTAACAAAAGAGACAAAAATTAACGAACAAGAGAGTAGTGAAGAATTATGGTATGCAAAGTAATATTTGGCAGGGAAAGTCACTGGTGATAAATCGCTAGGGGTGGCACCGTGATTGCGTGATTTTCGGGGATTCGGGGAACCAAATTATTTTTTTGAGGTGACGTATAGATTTTGGGGGAAATTCCCAAAAATTCGGGGATAGTTTAAGCCCTGCTTGATTTCTAATCAGGAAAATCAAGATACTAAACCACACGAGAAGGAAAAGCTCCGACTTTGCGGTTGACGCAATAAAGAATTGCCGCACAATTAATTTAAAGTCGACCAAACGCCGCCGCCTCTGCCGGCGCACCTTCGGCGCGCCGGCGGCGTTACCACCGTTGGCGGCGGCGTTCGGTCGATCCGCCGGCGCGGCACCGGGGTCTACATAGGGCTATATTTAGGCATTAAGAGGGAGCGGAGAGAGGAGGAGAGGAGTTTGGGATGTAATCAAACTGAAAGCAAAAAAAATTGGCAATCTTGATAAAAGATTCCGCTTCTAAACTAGCCACAATGGCACCTCAGTTTATCCGCTCTTCTGAATTAAACGTTATGTAAAAATATTGACTGATTTTGTTGGCTATTATTATTTTTTAGATGTGTTCCTCATTAACAATAGTTTCATAATGGCAAATTGAAAATAAATAAAATCAGCAAAATTTTTGTTATATCCCGAGTTTGCTGTTGTAGTGTTTAGTCCAAAGGATGAGGGGACACAGTGCACTGTTGCCTAATAGAACAGTTTGAACATTGGAATTGCAATCAAACAAATTTACAGGAAATACGAAGACACATAGCGATAGATTCAAAAGTGTCAATGTTACTATGAATGCCCAAAATCTGGTTAATGTCGAAATTGACCGGGGAATGTCCAAAATTCCTTTTTCTCTGCTTGGATTCAATTAGCATCGCGAATCAGCTTTTTCAGTCTTGTCCAAGCTTTGAAGGTAAAAGTTAAAGTTATGATGGGTTAGGCTAAATAAGGTTATAAATCTCTGAAATGGGTTAAAAACCTAACCTAACCTGTCGCCATCAAACCTTGCAGAAAACCGAAAAAGTTAACTAGCAACGCTGACTAAATCCAAGGAGAAAAAAAGGTATTTCGGACTTTCAACGGTGAATATCGACATTCATCAATTTCGAACATTCACGGTAACAGCAACACTTAATGTAAATTTAGCTTCTCCCACGGAGAGGATTTGAAAATATGCGAATTACTCTGACAAAACAAGATATTGTCTATTAGAGATTTCCGGATAGGGCCCAAGCCCCCTGCATGCGAAACAACTTGTTTGCACAAGAGAGGAGTCACACCTAGTTCAAAAATACTTTAAAATACTTGATCATTCATAAGACCATCCTCATATGGTCTTCACAACACCTATGACCTAAAACCAAGGCCTTCCTTGTACTCAAAGCCATCCCTATACCAAAGGTTTTCCTTTTGCCCGAGGCCTTGCCTACGCCCAGGGTATTCCCAGTATTCCAAGGAGTTCCCAATTTAAGATATTATAATTTCTGGATAAAAATTATAATATTATAAAAAATAGGGGAAGACAACAAGGATTTTTTTTTAAAGATATTCGTCAATAATTATAATATTGATGAATAGCTAATTATCAGAATCTAGAGGCTCTTTAGTCTCAGATCATGAACCACAAGAGTATATATCTTAAGTTCCCCCTTTTAGATCATATTTGTTCAATAATGACATCTTACTGTATCAAGCTTTGTCAGTACTGTTGCAATGCAACGATAAAGGGTATCAGAAATGGATTCAGAAAATTATTTTAAAGAGATCAAATTTGAAACTGGGGCAAGGAAGGGGGTAAAGCAATAAAACACGCTAATTATGACAAATAAACGAATCGTAGATACGAATGTTTTTATTTAGAAAGGGGCCTAACTCCCTTATGTACACAGTCGATCAGATAAGGGTGGATTATTTTTTTTTTGGTGGCGATATATGGGAGGTGGGATTTAATTTTTGTTAAATATAAACAGTGGGCGAATTACTTCAAAAATATAACACACAAAAGGAAGGAAGTGAAATCAGGAAATTTTGTTCGATAATTTTAGAGGAAATACTCATATGAAGATATATACTGATCATGTGACGTGATCACCTGACGTGATAAATACCTAAACATGACAATTCCTTATATATATTTGGCCTCAACCAATTCGGGATAAATACGAAGTCACTGGGTTATGTAGCGGGAAGCGGTAAAAAAAAAGAAATAAAAGAAGCCAATGAACCAAACTGAATATCGGGTACCTCTTTTTCCCGCATGTATACAGGAATTGGCATTGGGGACGGGATTTGAAAATAATGTGTCAATTACGTTCGAAATAAAGAAATTTACTACTAAAGATTACTGGAGGGGGTAAGGGATAATTTAATTTGATAAAAAGAAATAATGAAAACACTGATGAATACAAACAATTTCAGAACCCAGAGGCTCTTTATACGTTTGAGCCATTTCCGTGTCAATTGCTCAAACTCTATTACCAGCATTAGTATACTTTTTAGAACAAACTAAAATTCCAATTTTATAACTTTTCCGATTCAGGAGCTCAATTTTGAATCTTGTCTTGGTTGCAGAATTTTCTTACATTTCTACTAGTTATACAATTAGAAAACCACGAATATGTCAAGCTAAAAAAAAAAAAAAAAAAAAAAAAAAAAAAAAAAAAAAACTCCTGCCAACCTTTTACCTCGGCAAAGGCTATGGGACTTCATGGAGTCAAATCGGAAGGCTAAAACTCTCCTAGACTTAAATCATGAATGTCCTAAATAAAACTGTTAACAAAATAAATAAATATTTGAAAGTTTTGATAATTCAACTTGCAAGAATAGGTTTGAAAACTAATATTAAGAAGATTAAGTCGCTTAGACTAGGGATAAATGAAGGTGAAGAGTTACTGTTGGGCAACGAGAAGAGCAATCAAGTAGATGGGTTCACTTACTTGGGCAGTAGTATTACTAAAACGTTGGTTTCAGTGAAAATATAAAATGTTGAATAGCCAAGGCCCAGGGTATGATTTGATAGTTGAAAAAAGGTTGGAAGCCAGAAAGTAACAGACTTAACTGTTGTGGTCGCAATTTGATGATTATGCCTCGAAAGTTAACTCGCTAGATTTAGGCTGCTTTAATACAGAACCAGAAACACATCTTAACACACTGATGAGAAATGACCTATTCTTCAGTTAGAGCATCTCTGTTTTCTTCTCTCAAACATTCTATTATCCACCTCTGCCACCAAATTGTAGAAACCTTTTTCGGTAATGCAATTATCTCTAGGCGTGTCCTTGCAGATCATATGCTTACAAAGCGACTACAAAAAGTCTGTCCAATAGACGAGCAACTTGTAAAAGACATCAGAAGCAAAAGAGTTCCAAAAGATTTAAAGGCAAATATATAATTATATGCATGCGGCTTTTCTGTATATATTTCTTTACGGTAAAAATTACGGTTCTTATTATTATTTTCAGTTTATTTATTTGATTGTCTTGAACATTAAACCCTACAATAAAACGCTATAAAAAAACCTATGGTAAAAATTGCGATTCTTATTACTTTCAGTTTATTTATTCAATGGTTAAACGGTAAAATCTACAATCAAACGCTATAAAAAATGCCAACGGTAAAAATTTAAGATAAAAATAACGATTCTTATTATCATTTTCAGTTTTTTTTAGTTGATTGTTAAATGGTAAACTCTACAATTAAACGCTATAAAAAACGCCAACAATAAATATTAACGGTAAAAATTACGATTCTTATTATTATTTTCAGTTTATTTATTTGATTGTCTTGAACAGTAAACCCTACAATCAAATGCTATAAAAAAAGGTCTTGGTGTGCTAGATGGTTCAAAGATAAAGCCGAAGTCACTGAAGGCTCGTGGGTTCAACTCCTAAGACAACTGCAATTATTTCTACCACTCCTATATGTCATAAAGAAAGTAAGAGAGGCTACCTGAAAGCAACTACTAACAATGTTTGATTTCAAACCAATTTAATCAACTATTTCAACAGAAATCCTTCAGTAAACGCAACGACCATTAAAAAGAAAGCACTGAATCAAATAACATCTCCGAATAAACTGAAATAAAATATTCAAACACTGATAACGGCTGGGGAGCAGGGGTAGCAGAACACATTTTTAGACCCTCATTTTGTCATTATATCCGGATGCACACCATATTCCTATGAGGTGCAATTCTATCGTATTTGTTTCGATAAGAAGCAGATAAAGAGTAGGAGCAACAAAAAAGAATATAAATATATCTTACTTATATTGAATATATTATATTAATATATATTATATAATTAATATATGTATATATATATATTATTAACATATATTATATTATTAATATATATTATATAAATATATATATTAAATATATCTTTCGCTTACTCCAAAGTAAGCGAAACCCCAGAAATTCTAACCCCTCCACGGCCCTACTTTTGAACCAAAAATTCAAAAAAAGAGATTGGAAACATTAAACTGTAGTTTTAAAATTGTTGTTTATTTGTGGTAAATTTCAGTCTACCGAATTTCTAGAATCATTGAGTTTTATCATTTTCAGAACTGAGACCAGGAAATTGCGGTGATTGGAATTTAGATTTGACATTTTGCCAATGTGAATTTTGTATCCTAAATTGGATGCAAAACTTTAACAAATCAAGACATAGCACTCACGACAAGGAGCAAAGCCAAGCATAGTCTTCCTGGGGGAGGGGGTGGCACAATGGAAACTATTTTTACAGCCATTAAACAATCAAGTAGAGCCTGAAAAGCCTTTCCCCAATGCTAAAATTATTTTCATCCACTACACAAAATATATATTTTAACTTGGCACTACAACGTTTGAAATACCGGGAAGTTTTCAGTTATGCAGCAACGTTGTCCGGAAGACTGAAGACGTTAAGGCCATTCACAATTAGACCTTACCAATTCTGAGCTTTGGCTAACACTAAATCAGATTTTCCATAGAATTTTCTGATTGATTAAAAAATTATATAGGACACCCTAGACGGTGAATCATTTTGATCAAAAGCTTCCGTTAATCAATTGGTTAAAGCATGATTGACCGTCTAGGAACCGATTAAGTCATTCAAACTTTCTACCAATCACTGTCAACACTATACTCAAGCGTCAAACAGGTTCCTAGATGGTCAATCATACTTTAATCAATTGATTGACCGAAGCTTTTGATCAAAATGATTGACCGTCTAGGGTGTCCCCATAAAAAATTCTGATTGGCTTTAAAATACCACTAGCTAAATCTCGGTATTAGTAAAATCTCATTGTGAATAGGGCATAAAGAAAACAAAAAATACTCAGCTTCATCTGTCGGTTTGCGAGGCCTGATCATCAGAAGAGGAGACAGAGGATTTTTTACAATTTCTAGAAAGACATCGGTATATTTTAAGAGTATTTGGTCGTTTTTATTGTAGGCTTTTTTTTAGCATCTCTCTGTGTATTCATTCACACTAATTTCTATTATCCTTCAACATCGTTTCGCATCTTAAACTTAATGACGATTTTTTATTGATGGCAAGTAATAGGATCCCGATTAAATTCTCATCAAAACAAGGTCAATAACCTTTTTCTAATATTTAAAAATTTCATATGAACATGTGTTTTGGTTTGTTAAAAAAAAAAAAAAAAAAAAAAAAAAAAAAAAAATCAATTATTGAACCCTCCTCATCCCCCAAGCTGCCAAAATTGAGGCTGTGAAACTCTATCTTCTGTTTTTCATAAGTTTTACTGCCGCTCTAAGTATAGTAAATCCGTCATTTTTTTAAAATATCAACTGACTTAAACTTTTAAGCTGTCAGTCCATATCAAACCTTCCTAACTTGGTTGCATGGAAAATTTCTTTTTCTACTGAAAAATTATCAGCTGCTCTCTACACATAAAAGTTACATAGACGTTCCACAGGGAATAAGTTTGATTTTGAATAACGCAGCTTAGTGCTTGTACACCTGAATTGTTGAAACAACTTTTCAGCAGAACAAACTAGCTTAAGAAACACACTTACCTACCGAATTAGTTGGTTAAGAATAAATTTGAACAATCAATTGTTGATTTTTTCTTTTTTTGATGATAAATGTGAATAATTAATCATTGAAACGGTTTATTTATTATTAATTAATGCCATTAAATCATAATATTGATAACCAAATGATATGTAACCGACCTGACACAATACATGCTTACACATATTCATTAGAATAGCAACATCTTTTGGCGATAATTTGAAGAAACAAAGCTGAAAGATTTCATTGGGTCACATTATTCAACGTGGTTTGAAAATTGTATAAAAGAGCCCTTAATTGCTTTTCATTAAAAGTACCTCACAAAACATAAATACAGGACAAGCACAATACAAATTACATGATAAAAGCTTTGTAAATATACATGATATAAACAAACGAAAATCTATAAAGATATACAGTAGTAGTCAATCTGATATTGATGAAACACAAACTTACTACAATCAGACAGCCAAGAAAGCAAAGGAGAGGGGGTAATTCCCCCTCAAACTTGGGGTTTTCGAAATCACATCTACAATTTGCTATTATTCGCGTTTCGTTCACAAGCTTATTTTTCTTATTTAACGTTTGGAAGGACTAGCCCAGTCCCCTTCCCCAATGGTTTTAAAAGCAGTCCAAAACCCAAATGCGAAGAGAACAAATCCTGTGGGGAGTCTATATCCCTTAGTTTACTTTTTTTTTCATTTTCAATTTGAGAATAAAGGTAAGGGAAACGAGGATTTTTGGATGTATGGTAAATAAACCCACCAGCTGGTTTGTTTATCTCGTAAGCAGTAATCCATTTTTAAATATAAAACTATTCTAAATGCTACTCTGTGAAAAATAAGAGTGGCTCCTGGCTTCAAAGAGCCGTAAAATCCTGGGCAGATTTTTAGCAAAAAAAACTTTTGTGAGTTTTGGAAAAAAATGGCAGGTCTGGTGGCACAGATCCACAATCAGGATCCTACTTATTAGCATTTATTCAATTTCTTCCCTAAAGATAACATTATACTTATTATGAAATGAACAAAAAACCTTTTTGGAGCAAATTGACAAAAACGTTTTGTTTCTTTAAAATGTGAGAAAATTGAAAACTCGAGACGACTCATGTCACAACTCCTTAAAATCTCGAGTCTACGGAATTCTCAGAATTTACTAGAATTAATAGAATTAACAGAAAAATACATTTTTTGGAGTATATTCATTGAAAGTGCCATTTTTTTCAATTTTCATTGAAAAAAAAACCCTGAAAAAATGACAAATTTGTCCTCATAGACTTTGGAAAATGAATGTGACAATGAGACTGCTCATGGAAAAAGGCAAGGATATGGCACTAGACTCTACCGTCCAAACCGGCGGTACGTATTTCTGTTTCATGGTCTTCAGACAGGAAGTGCAATAGGGGGTTTGGGGCCAGTCAGCCCATGCCTTCACACACTGTTCCTGCTTACCTTCCCCAGATTTCTCCAGGTACCCATTTAGAGATGGATCGACTCTGGCTGAGCTTACAGAGTCAAGCCAATGACCCCCGTTCCAAACTAAATAACCGGCCACACCGAACCACCACCCTTCGGACAAAGAATTCCAAGATGTGAAATGTGAAAGCAGCCATTCTGTTTTTTAAGGAAAGAAAATTAAGTTTGATGTGACTATTACCTCTGGCGTAATCAAACTGATTACCGCTGGCGTAGATGTGTCAAAATTGAGGTCAACTAAAATGTGACCGACCCTCTCTTGAAAAACACCATTCAGTGATGAAAGCCTTCAAGCAGGATAAAATAAGCACTTTGGGAAGCTAAATCTCAAAGATTTTGTTTTGCTTCTTTTTCATTCATAATTGCCTTACATTTTGAAAAAGGCGTGAGCTGAATGGAAAAAATAATACATTCGTTATTTTGGTTATGTTGAGAATGAATCAATATAAAAAAAAAAAAAAAAAAAAGAGTGCAAATAATACTTTAAAAGCAGAAAACCAAGAGGTCTTGGTATTGAAGGGAACCAAGTCCATTCTCAAAGTATATTCAGTTGCAAAGGTAAAGTTTTTTCACTAGTTACAATATGTCAGCAGTTGCTGAAAGACTCTATACAGGGCCGTATCCGGGATTTTTTTCGGGGGAGGGGGGTAGTTACAAAAAAAAACAAAAAAAAACACATAATTAGTTTGTTTATATACATTTTTCTTACATTCTTACGAGTTGGACAAACATTTCGGGGCGGGGTGGGGGGCTCAAACCCCCAAACCCCCCTGGATATGGCCTTAGCTTTATGATATTTTATTTTCTTTCATATCATACAAACTCACCTGATAAATTTGTTTCTTGCTTTTTATCCTCAGCTTTCAGCAGAAACCTACTTGTTAGCAAATTTGTGTTAAAATTTTTCAAGTTTTAAGCCAAAATTATGCCCAAAAATATCATTTAATATTAATCACTTAACTTCAGGACTCAGTGCCAAAAAACTCTATACTAAGTCTATTAAAAACGATCCATTATATCTTCTTTTTTGTTCTTTCTCGCACATTATTATAATCAATCCTGCTTTCCATTTCGACGGAAAATTAATTTTAACTAGTTCTTGTATCACGTTACTGATGTCACATTTTTGCTAGTTTAGCATCACCAAGGCAAGAAATAATGCCAGAGGCCGCGTAAATTCGTCAAAATAACAAAAGAACAGAAGAAGCACAAATTATAGGAAATTACTCTAAATGTGAATGTTTCTTCTCTTTTCATGTACTTCTCAAAAAATCAAACAATTCAGCAGAGTCTTTATCGGCTGCATATCCATACTCAGGCAAGCACGCAACCATTACTTGAAGAAGCTGTGTAAATTCGTCAAAAGAACAGGACAATAAGCACCAATCCTTGGAAAACACAGGAAACGTATACATATTTTTCATCTTTTCGTGTACTTCTCAAACAATAAAATACAATTTTCATTGTAACACAATAAAAGTTACTGTTCTTTAGCCTTATTCAACAGTTTAGGCCGTCCTCTCCTTGCCCGGCTATTCATTATTTTAAAATACATACTTGGCCATAATGCTCTTAATAAGATGGCCGTTTTAGCACCAAATCCAGCAATAACAACTTCTTCGTCCTCAGCAGCAACAGATTCCAGTATTTCACTAGCAGCGTAATTAGGGCTCATTCCGTTTGCTGTTGTTGGATCTGTCACTGAAATAAAAGGAATTAAGCAAAAAGAAATGAAAGGAAATTAGCATATATAAATTGAGCTTCCGGGACTGATTTTCTCAAAGTAGATTTTTAAGAAGCAGTCTGTTTTACAACTGTTAGCTAGGATCTAGGATATTATAAAATAATTACATTTCCACGAGCTAACTGGTAATTGCTGCAAAGAATTGTTAGTGAATTTCTTTAACAATTCGTAACGTTGTTGGCGAGAATTTTCATCTGAGATCTTTCTTGTTATGACAAAACAAGGTTTGGTCGACAAAAAACAACAAATATCATTCAATGCAAACAAAGACAAATAAAAAATGTGATCAAAACTGAATTAAGCTTCTGGGACTGATATGGACGATGATAAACAGGATGTAATGTTTTTCAAGCTATAAACCCACATTTCGAAAGTTTCTTTTTATGTCTTGTTTTTACCCTGGAGGCACAATTCAGCAAACAATAATTTTTAGTACTAAACCTTTGAAAATACCAATACTACTACAACTACTAACAAGTCGCTGCAGTACCAAGCCGCTTGACGTACACTCCTCCTCCATCCCAATCTATTCAAAGCCCCCCTCTTTACACCGTTCTAAAATGCCTTGCAAATACACCTTTGAAAATGTCTCATAATACTTCACTTGAAGCACCTAACGTTGAATAATTAGCACACTACTTTTTCCATCGCGCAAACAGACAGAAAGGGCTTGGATTTATTGTTATAAGATATATTGTTATATTGTGTGGTGTTTTCTTTATTTTAAGTCTTTTCAAGTCTTTTTATTTAACGCCCATATATAAACTTACTGTTTGCATGCAAGCTTACTTTGAACGTTCTTGCAGAAACTAGGTTTCTTGATAAGATTGTTTCTTTTGGGTTTTAACTTTCCTTCCGCCTCAAAATGACCTGGTAACAGTGTTGGCGTTTGAATTTTTTATTATTATTATTTTTTGAATAAAACTTTCAGGAATGAATCCAGAGCTTAAAATATACCCTGGGAAGGTACTTTCGAGTTACTATCTCCGCCCTTTCCTTATTTCTAGGGCAGAGAAGATTGCATACATGACATGTCTATGCACCCATCTAAATTTGGACAAAATATGTTTTACGTTAATTTTGGTTTTTAGTTTCGGTAAACTTCTAGATTGGGGGCTTCTTTCTGTTTTTGGAGATTAGTTGAGTTAGGTGAATGGACTTTTCAAGAATGAATTCAGGGCCTAAAAAAGACGCTGGAAAAGTATTGTCAAGTTGATATCTACCCATTCCTTCTTTGTAGGGCTTCGAAGATTCCATACATAACAGGTCTATACCCATCTAAGTTTTAACAAAAATGTTTAACCTTAATTTAGGGTTTTCAATGTCTTTTTCAATGGCTCTAATTTTTGAAAATTCAATTCCTAATATGTCAGTAGGATTCTAAACCGTATCAGGAATATTTTCATAAAGTTAAGAATAGATTTATAAATCTTTAAAACCTTATAAGTTAGGATTGAGTGAAGGTATGAGATTCAAAATGCTCTCCTGGTGATTCATCACAACAAACGATATATTTCTCAAGGTTTAATGTGCATAACACAAATATTGTAAAAGGTCATCGAAGGTCAGCGCCATTTGGAGGGGGAAGGAGAGAAGGGAGACACTTCAAAATAACTTCTCAGGATATCCTTTAGGGCTTGGGTACATTCCTAAAATTTTCCTGGCCTAACTTAACTACTTTCAAAGATGGCAAGAACCATAATCTAGAATTCTATCGTAACTGGAAATCCAAAATTATGATAAAACATTTTTTTTTGTCAAAGCTTAGATAGGTACTGACCTGTCATATATACTAATATTGCTATTACAACTAACAACTCAATTCAGCGCCAAGCCACCTGAGCCAACACAGCTACGCACGCTCCTCATTCACAGAAAATATGTAGCGGAACATTGAGGAGCTACCTTCAAAAATCTCCCAAACAGGCTTGCATATTAATGTGAACGAGATCAAAGCAGTGTCAAACGGTGTTATCACTTCACTAGCCAGAGGTCTTAAGCTCGGGGAAACAGAAATCTAAGATAGTCAGCGGATTCAGGTATCTAGGTAGTACACTAACTCAAAACGGCAGATGGGACAGAGATATCATCCTTCGAATTGCATATGCAGGTGCGGCATCCTCTCAATTAAATAGTATTTGGAAATCTAGCAAGTATTCTCTTAAGTTGAAACTGCGTCTGTTTAACAGCAACATAATCTCCATATTGACCTTTGGATGCAAATCCTGGAGCCTGTCTAGACCTGTCGAAAAAAGGTAACTTGGATTTGGGAACAATTGCTTAAGAATAATGCTTGCGATTTTTGGCTGATAGGATACCCAACACCAGGATCAGGTTTCTCATAACGCAACCTCAAATAGCCGATGAAGTTCGACTTAGAGGGTGGTGATTATGATGGCACAAGACTCGAATGAGGCAAGGACGACTTCCCTATGACGTTTGATGCTAGAGTCCTCCAGGCCTCCGGAACAGTGGTAGACAACAAATACCCATTGATCGTTCCCTTGAAGTTGAGGCAAGAGTAATACAGCCATCCATCAATGAGCTGCGGTCTCTGTCTCAGGATCGTCCACCATGGAGGTCAACCAATGCTGCCGTAGGCGTCTAGGCGTAGGCGTCCAATGCTGCACTAGGCGTCGGAGGATCTAAGTTTATGTAAGTAAGTCCTCCACCCCAATCTATTTAAAGCCTCCCTCTTACAGCCAGACAAGAAGTTCCGATCTCCCTTAAATCCGATCTTTGGCAATCTGTCATCTTTAATCCACAGAGCGTGTCCTAGCCATCTCAATCTTACTCTCAATATCATAGGCGGCGCAATAGCGCTGCCTAAGTAAAGAACGATGTTGGTACAATGTATTATTTTTTTTTTTCATACCAGGGCACTTCGTATCGAAGGAATTGCCGTAGAAACTTCGAAAAGGGCTCATTCGATGGGAAATTGGAGTGGCTAGTGCCCTTTTTAATAGTCGAAAGTGATTGGAGGGCAACTGACCCCCCTCCCACGCCCATCATTCCCCTGAACACATCCAATCAAAATTTTGAGATAGCCATTTTGTTCAGCGTAGTTGATTTCCAGATAGAAAATATTTTTCGAGGAGGACACTCCCCCACAACCCTCGGGGCAAGGGTTTTAAGCTATGCCCTGGGGGCATAAAAGGACGATGTTGGTACAATGTATTATTTATTGTTTTTTTTCCTTTAGAGCAGGGCACTTCGTATCGAAGAAGTTGTTATAGAAGTTGGCCAAGGGTTATAAGTTATGCCCTGGGGGCATATAAGGTTTTAATTGAAATCTTTGTCGTAGAAACTTGAAAAAGGAGTCATTCGATTGAAAATTCAAAGGGCTAGTGCCCTCTATAGTAGTCGAAAGTGATTTGAGGGCAACTAACCCCCCTCTCACACCCACCTTTTCCCCAAATACATCCAATCAAAATTTTGAGATAGCCATTTTGTTTCACGCAGTTTAAAGTTCAGGAAATTATACCTTTGAGCAGGACACTCCCCCACAGTCTACAGGGCAAGGGTTATAAGTTATGCCCTGAGAGTATATGAGTTTTTATTGAAATCTTTGTCTTAGAAAATTGAAAAAGAGATCTTTCGATTTGAAATTCAACGGTCACTGCTTCTTATTGTTCTTGCAAGTTGTTGAAGGACAGTTAGCGACCCTCTTACGCCCCCCGTCTTCCCAAATTCATCAACTAAAAATTTTTCGACATCAATTTTGGCCAACGTAGTTTAAAGTTTAGGAAATTAGGTCTTTAAGGATGACACCCCCCCCCACAACCCTCAGGGCCAGGATTGTAATTTATGCCCTGGGGGCATGTAAGGTTTTTATAGAAAGCGATGTTGTAAAAACATCAAAAAAGGCTCATTCAATTGGAAGTTGAAAGGGCTAGTGCCCTTTTAATAGTCGAAAGTGATTGAAGGGTAACTAACCCCCCTCACACACCCACCATTTCCCCAAACACATCCAATCAAAATGTTGAGATATACATTTTGTTCAAGGCAGTCGAAAGTTCTAGAAACTAGGTCTTTTAGGATGATAGCCACCTCAGAGCCCTCAGTGCAAGGATTTTAAGTTATTCCCTCGGGGCATATAAGGTTTATATAGAAAGTTCTTGTAGAAATTTCAAAAAGGGCTCATTTGTTTGGAAATCGAAATTACCCTTTTTAATAGTCGAAAGTGCGTGGAGAGTAATAGACCCCCCTATGCCTTCCCAAGGCCAGAACATAATTTGCACTTTACTGAAAAAAATACACATGAATGTGCATTGTAAGTTTAATATACATATACTGATATTTAATAATCAAAATGATAATATTATTTGATTTATTAAAGTTATAAAAGTAAAAACATTTATATTTTTGTCAGTAATGTACAAATTATGATCTGGCCTTAGGAAGGCATAGGGATTTCGAGCCCAGCTTATGTTAATATCAGCTCATTTATAGTTTTAGTCTGTTATTTATTGTAATTTCGTTTCATTTTGGATTTTATTTACTCATCGATGCTGATTTGCGGTAGTTTCACGCTTCGTAGATTATTTGATTTTATTTTTGCTCATTTTTTGTTTAATGGAGTTCTTTACTTTTTTCTTTGAAAAACTTATTTTGTGGAAAAGTTTTTTTAATTAATAGCCCTAAAAAGCGGGATAGAACCATATTTTTCGTACAGCTTACTGTTTGAAATACGGTCAGTCAGATGGTTACCCAAAACAATCCGTAGACTATTCCTCTGGAAACATCTAATAAATCCTCCTCGTCTTTCGGGGCAGCCAGGTTTCAGAACAATATCTGACCCCAGTCATCACTATAGCTTCCAATATTCTAATCTTGGTTTACAGGCTTATCTTTCTTTCCTACCATACTTTTTTCAATCGTAAAAAAAACCCTGTGCCTTCTCTATTCTACTTTTAACCCCTTGAATGCATCCGCCATCATTGCTAATAATAATACATATCTAAGTGAAGCTAACCACTTGATCGATCCTTTTGTTACACAATATCACCTCTTTACCTTCATTTACTCCCACCCAGTCTCTGCAACTTAGGTTTCTTAACATTAAGTTCAAGCTTAGTCTTGCACTCTGAGCTCTCAAGACCTCTATAATACCATTCATTTTGCTAACATTTTCATCTAGGACACTTAAATCATCAGTTTAATCTAAGTCTAGGAGAGTTTTACTTTCCCGTTTGATTCCATGCTCTCCCATAGCTTTTGCCATGTTCCATAGGACGAAGTCCATAAAAAAGATCCATATAATTGGCGATAAACGAAATATTGTTAACTCCTGATTCAATACCAAACGAGCTACTAACCTCATTTCCTACCTTAACAGCAACAATATTATTCTCGTACATAGCACTAATCACTTTAATGTATTTATCTGGTACACCATACAAGGCTAGGACCTTCGCTAAAGCTATTTTATTTGCTGAATCGAACGTTTGTCCATAATCTATAAAGCTAAAGAGTAAAGGTCTGATGACTGAAGCATTTCCCAATTATTAATCTATGAGAAGAAACTTGGGCGACACATCCTTCTCCCTTAATATCATCACACCAAGTAATTTGCTTCCGACAGGAATCAGGCTAATGCCTCTGTAATTACCACACACACTTCACCTTTCTTATAGAGGGGTTTAGTTAAAGTTTTCCTAAAATCGCTAGGTAATTTCCCTTTTATGCCGTCTGGCTACATCATCTAGATCTTCAGCAATTTTATCCATGACCTCCATTTCCCATCTCTGTTATTCATACTTGGCTTTCTCTACTTTCCTTGCATCCCTCTTACTCCCATATGATCTGTTACTCAAATGCTTCTTTTACAGGTCCCTCCTCTTCACTACTAAACTTAAAGCATTTCCACTAATATTCGCAGCTGTGTTTCTAACATTCCCCCCTAAGATACCATCTGCTACTTTATAAACTACTTCACTAAAATTATCCCGTCCATCTTTTACATTGTCCAATTTTAACTTCTTTAGTTTAGTATTCAACTGTTCCTGGAAAGTTTCGCTCAAATTCTCATCCTGGAATCTACTAACGTTACAATCTCCCGGAAGGCAGTTACCCTTCCTATATTTCAGCTTCAAATTAGCCTAAGACACAACTAGATAGTGATTATTTGTATCACACGACCGTGGTCACTAGTGGTTTATCTGTGGCGGGTTACAGGTTCTACGACATCTGCTCCTACCAGTATTTTTTACTAATACTGTTAGTAAGACTGCTATAAGTTTACTAGCTGTGGGGAGTAAGTCCTACAGTATTTGGCCCACGGTGTCACAGGCCCATGGTTGTTATTACTAGGTCGCTGGAGGAGGGATATTGAAAACTTCCATGTACTAACTAGGTAAAACACTCTAGATAAACTGCACCATTAGTGGTTATTTCTATACCCGCTTAGCTCTCTGTAATTATCACACCACTACAAATCCTCACCATGATCCGGCTCTAGCAACCACTGCTCCTATTCTACAAATTGGGTCACACTATCCCAAAACTATACCTTCCCTCGTCAAAGATTTCTCAAATAATACATACAAGATCACCTTGCACTCTCTCTCTCTCTCTCTCTCTGAACTCTACCTAGGTAAAAATGATAAAATTGTGATCTATGAAGTGTCCTTTATTTTGAAGTCTTGTTTTCAGAACTCAATTAAAAGACTACTTCAGAACTCAATTAAAACAAGACTTCAAAATAAAGGGCACTTCACAGATCACTTCTTGCGTGGAGGCGCAAAGTTCTGACCAACAGCGACTAAGTCGTATGAATGGCCCTCTGAATTGAGACACAAAATTTTACCTTCGGCTTTTCAAGCTAATTTTGTTTCCTGAATAAGTTACCACCAGCCTGTATTTTTCAGGGGCTTGCTACTTAACGGATTCTTGAAGGACGTCTCGTAATTTCTTAAATAAGAAAAATATTAAAAGGGCAAACGATAATAAATGAATAGCTAGAACCAGAGTTGAGGTAATGAATTTACAGAGGAAGTTATATTAAGATTCTGAAAGGACACTTACCCGATAATTAGGGTCAAGGGCTCCAACACCTTCCTCATAAGATAAATGGCAAGCACCACACCACATTGGTCAGAACGTCAAGGTAAAAACACAGAACACAAACTTTAGGCCCCAACACTGGTCTTAACTTTTAACATCAATAATAACACTCCTATATATTCTAGTATCTTATATCGATCCTGCCAGTCTTCTGTTTACTATCAGATAGTCAATAAGGTTGGCCGTCTTACCATCATGTGAGTACCATGTTACTTATGAGCAATTCTACGACCAAATACTGTATTTGTTGTAACTATATTGTTATACCTACAAAATTGCAGCAGTCTATAATCTCACTATTTTCTTTTCCTACACCAAATTTACCTAGGCTAGGATACCATCTATTCCTATTACTACCAACCTGGGCATTAAAATTCCCTAATAAAAATATAATATTTCTACTTGTGATCCTGTCTATTTGTACTGTACCTGTAATGTCTCCATCAGACAGTTCTACAGGGACATATACTACTATAACTGATACCCTGAACTTTTTAGTCATAAAATGAGCGATTAGTATTCTATTATTAATACCTTGCCAGCCCAAACAGGACTTCGTAGTTTTCTTATTCATCCTGAGCCCTACTCCCTGCCTATGCACCCCATCCTTCCTGCCTGAGTAAGCAAATTCTATGTAATCTAATTTCATGTTTCCTACCCCAGGGATATGGGTTTCTGAATCTCCTAACCACTTCAGTTCAAAACATCCGAATTCGTCAGTCAAACTGTTATTATAATAGTTGTTTTTCTAAATTGTGACATTCCAAGTTGCAATTTAAATGCAATCTTCTAAGCTCCCAGAAATCAGGAAGAGGCGGAGAGAGTAGCTTGATAATACCTTCCCATGGTGTATTTCAGACCCTGGATTTGTTCCTGAAAGTTTCCTTCACCTAACTCAGCTACTTTCAAAGAACGCCTAACTCAGCTACTTAGTCTCAATCAGTCATATTTTTCATTAGTTTAAACTTATTTGCACTATTTTTCATCGATCATGTAATAGTTATGACTAGGTTAGTAAGCAAAATACAGAAAATTAAACAAAATCAACACAAATTATTGTATTGCCGTTTTTTGGTAAAAGAGGTTGCTATACCTGCGGGCCAATAGCAAAAAAAAGACACAGCATGTGCAAAAAAAGCAGCTAAGATTTATATCTAAATGTTTAACATTAATTTTCTGATATTGCTAGGCATCCATGTTTTTTTTTTCTCAAAGACAAATACAAGTTTCCCCTTTATCAATTCCTCGGATCCTTTGGACTAACATTCAAACATAATTTCCAAAACAGGAGGACTCTTAAAGGCACTGGCACGTTTTAATACATTTAACAATTTTATCTTCGTTTCTTGTGAAAAAAAAAATGAAATGAAAACTGTACAGTATGAAGCAAGCAAAGAGGATCATCCTGGCTTTGAACCTTGTTTCCATAATGTTTGGATTCGATTCTACTTTATAGCTTCTATTCCTCTATTTGTTGTTTTTATATATATTTTTCAGTTGTTTTTATTCTTGTATTTATAACTATTTTTGTTTTCCTCTATTCGCGTTATTCCCAATTCTAAAATTAGGTGCTTGATCCTGGCATCTACACGGGATTTTAATTTAAGGAGGGACCCAAAATTTTGAAGGGACGGGGTGAGCAAAACTTCAAAAGTTATGGTCATAGGCTAACGATGTGGAAAATACAAGGCATCTTTAGAAATCATAAGATTCTGGGGGTGAAGACCCAAAGCCCCCTCCCCCCGCCCAGTGTACGCGCTTGGTTTGACGAAAAAAAAATTGCTTTTGCAGAACTTATTTATCAGGGATTCAACAAGTCACCATTTCCGATATTCAAGATGTAAATGGTCCATTTTAAGTGACTTTTTTTGAAAATAAGGAATGAACATTCTCTAAAATCCACAGGAAATTGATTTTAAATAATTAGGATCTATTAATCGTGAATTTCAAACAGCTAAAATAAGAGGAAAATCAACTTACAACCATATACTCTTCCATCCCCAGTGAGGGCATTGACTGATAAATTTGTCCTGATGTATCCAGGACTAACAACAGTGACTTTAACATTATAGTCAGCAACTTCTGCACGAAGAGTATCGAAGAAACCTTCCAACGCATGCTTAGAAGCAGAATACGCTGACCTAAAGAATATCAAGTTTAATTAGAGACCAAAGTTATGAACAGTGAAAAGAAGAATACATTTCGCTAGAGATACGGCAGTCTCCTCCAGTGTTTTCCAGCATAGAAATTTTGCGTTTACATTGTTCATACAACAGCTCAGACGCTTAGAACTACTTTTCTTTCTTAGAACTACATTTATTTATTGTTGTTTTTCCCCATCCACTTCGTACCCAGTTGAAACTTTCAAGGAATGTTGAGGAGGATACTGAAGTAAATCAAAAGACGTTTTCAGAAACGGTAGGGCCAACTTTCAAGGAAGGCTGAGTTTGACGCTGAATAAAATCAAAGACGCTACCTATATCCAGGTTGTGAAAAGGACGTATGGGAAATATCTCAGGAATGGCTAAGGATATTAGCTTGAAACTTTCAAGGCATGTTGAAGGGAAATAATTAAATAAATCGAAAAACACTAGTTGTGTGCAGGTTGTCTAGTTAAAATTTTTAGAGAATGTTTAGGGGGTGCTGAACTAAATTAAAATAGACTATGCACGTCCTGGTTGCAAAAGGACGTATCTGAAATAGTTCAGGCACTGCTAAGGGAATCAAGTTGAAACTTTCAAGGGATGTTGAACGAAATCAAAAGACACGGTGCGCAACCAGGACGTCAATGTCCAAACATATCTAGGAATGGCTAAATGTATCAAGTTGAAACTTACAGGGAATGTTAAGGGCACGTTGAAATAAACCCAAACACTATGCTTGTCCAGGTCGTCAAAAAGGCGTGTTTAAAATATCTCAGTTACAGCTAAGAGTATATAATAACAGCTTAAGGGCCGCAGTTGAGGCTTTGAGGGATTACTGGACGTGGAGATCAAATAGATTTTAAATCCTCACTTGGCAGGATCAAGAAGAGGTTATCAAGAACATTAAATGCTTGAAGAAAAATGTAGTTGTACTGATTATTTGTGCAACACGACCATTTTTTATATTGATAAATCAAAAAAACTTTTTGCACAAAATAAGTTTTTCAAAAAAAAGTAAAGAACTCGATTAAGCCACAAATAAACAAAAATAGAATCAAATAATCTACCAAGCATACAACTACCATAAATCAGTATCAATAAATAAATGAAACCCAAAACAAACAGAAATTAAAATAAGTCAAACTAAAAACGAGCAGAAATTAATCTGAGTAGGGTTCTAAACCCTATACTTTCTAAAAGCCAGATTAGAATTTGTACTTTACTGAAAAAAAAAAAATTCAAATGAATTTACTGAAAAAAAAATGCGCATTGTCAGTTTAATATACATATGCTGATATTTATTCCTTAAAATCTTAATTAATTTTTGTTTTCTTAAAGATACAAGTGAAAACATTTAAAAGAACTTTAAAAAAAAGGGGGGGGGGTTATCATCCTCAAAGACCAAATTTCCAGAATTCTCAACTACATTGAACAAAATAGATATCTAAAAATTTTGACTGGATGTGTTTGGGAAAATGGTGGGCGAGAGAGGGGTTAGTTGCCCTTCAATCACTTTTGACTATTAAAAAGGGCACTAGCCCTTTCAATTTCTAATCGAATGAGCCCTTTTTGAATATTCTACAACATCGCTATCTATAAAAACCTTATATGCCCTCAGGGCATACCTTACAACCCTTGCTCTGAGGGCTCTGAGGAGGTCATCATCCTCAAAGACCTAATTTCGAAAACTTTAACTACATTAAACAAAATGGCTATATAAAAATTTTGATTGGATGTGTTTGGGGAAAAGGTGAGCTTGAGAGGGGGGGGGGGGGGTTAGTTGTCTACCAATCACTTTGGACTATTAAAAAGGGCACTAGCCCTTTGAATTGGCCCTTTCAAGTTTCTACGACAAGAATTTCAATAAAAACCTTACATGCCCCCAGGGCATAACTTACAACCCTTACCATGAGGGCTGTGGGGGAGTGTCATCCTCAAAGATATAATTTACGGACCTTTCAACTACTTTGAACAAAATGGCTATCTCAAAATTTTCATTGGATGTGTTTGGATAAATGGTGGGCGTGGAGAGGTGTTAGTTGCCTTCCAATCACTTTCAAGTATTAAAAAGGGCACTAGCCACTTTAATTTCCAATCAAATGAGCCCTTTTTGAAGTTTCCACGACAATACTTTCAATAAAAACCATATATGCCTCCAAGGCATAACTTACAACCCTTGCCCGAAGGGCGATGGGGGGGGGGTGTCATCCTCAGAGACCTAGTTTCCAGAACTTTCAACTACGTTGAAAAAATGGCTATCTCAAAATTTTGATTGGATGTGTTTGGGGAAAAGGTGGACGTGAGAGGGGGTTTGTTGCCCTCCAATAATTTTCGACTATTAAGAAGGGCACTAGCCCTTTGAATTAGCCCTTTCAAGTTTCTACGACAAAAATTTCAATAAAAACCTTACATGCCCCCAGGGCATAACTTACAACCCCTGCCCTGAGGGATGTGGGGGGGAGTGCCATCCTCAAAGATATAATTTACGGACCTTTCAACTACTTTGAACAAAGTGGCTATCTCAAAATTTTGATTGGATGTGTTGGGATAAATGGTGGGCGTGGAGAGATGTTAGTTGCCTTCCAATCACTTTCGAGCATTAAAAATGGCACTAGCTATTTCAATCTCCATTCGAATGAGCCCTTTTTTGAAGTTTTTACAACATTACTATCATTACAACATACAACATTACTAGGGTATAACTTAAAACCCTTGCCCTGAGTGCTCTGAGGGGGTTATCATCCTCCCTCAAATACCTAATTTCCAAAACTTTTAACTACGTTGAACAAAATGGCTTTCTAAAAAATTTTATTGGATGTGTATGAGGATAAGGTGGGCGTGAGAGGGGGCTTAGTTGCCCTCCAATCACTTTCGACTATTAAAAAGGGCACTAGCCCTTTCAATTTCAAATCGAATGAGCATTTTTTTAAGTTTCTACGACAACACTTTCTATAAACACCTTATATGCCCCCAGGGACAACCCTTGCCTTGAGGGCTGTGGGGGAGTGTCCTTCTCAAAAACATAATTTCTATCTGGAAATCAAATACGCTGAATAAAATGGCTATCTCAAAATTTTGATTGGACGTGTTTGGGAAAATGGTGGGCGTGGAAGGGGTTTTAGTTGCCATCCAAGCACTTTCGACTATTGAAAAGGGCACAAGCCACTCCAATTTCCAATTGAATGATCCCTTCTTGAAGTTTTTTCGGAAGCTCCTTAGAAACAAACTTACCTGGTCTAAAACCAAAAAATAATACATTGTACCAACATCATTTTTAAACTGAGCACTGCGATTGTGTTACCTCTGATATGCTAGAACATTGCGGCCATGCAGACACCTCCATTACAGTTTAGAACCAAGGGAACCTAAGTCGGAAACAAATCTGGTGGCTTTGATTCTTGACGTCCTATTTTTATTTTTTAGACAATAATTCAGAACTGTTTTTAATCAATTATTCCAAAATCTATTTATCTAAAAAAAAACCAGCAGTTTAAACAGAATAAAACGCAATAAAATGGTTATAATGAAATCATTTATCAATATTCATTTACATTTAAATTTGTAACATGAAGGGGGTAAGGATGGCTCCAGCCCTGCAAAATACCAAGACATTATTCAGATTTTAAAACTATTTATCAGAACAATATTCCTTCTACTCATCCATCCAAAGTTCTATAGTACACTATCATCAAGTTTGTTGCAAATTTTTTTCCTAAACATAAATGACAACCCGAAATCTTAATTCTTATGCAGAAGAACCGAAAAAAAAACTTTACAGATATTCCTTTTATTAACCAATCAAAAAACATTGTCAATTAAAACCGAACAGAAATCCATTTAAAAAAAACTTGGCCCTTAGAAAAAGCTATGTCATAATTTGCTCCGCTGCTTGAGAAAGGGCCTCTTTTATTTTAGTGTTTGATTTTAAGGTTTGTCATTTAATACTGTCCCTTATTTTTTTATTCTTAATTCTGCACTGAGGACGCACGAGCAAAGGTCTCGACCGAAATATTTGCATTGTTCTTTCTTTATCCACTGCTGTCGTTCCCTTCTCTCTATTGTTGTTACGTGTTCTCGTTTTGCATCGGTTAATTATACAAAATGTACAACTTGGCATAAAAAATCCCCTGGCCCTTCCCCTCAATTGCTGACACGCAACTATTCACCACTGTAGATAATTTTACGAAGCCTCAAATAAAGTAGCTACTGGCTTTGTAGAAATACCCCACCATATGGCATTATGGCCTCTTAAACTGAGAAGCAGAACTTGTAGCTTTTCGATAATTCCTAATCGATTAGATATGTCTTAATTTTCATTTGATAGCATTTAGCCTTCTTAAGACAAAAATTTTCGAAAATTTCCTAAACGAGCCCTTTCCTAATATCCTAGGATTATTGTTTTGGTACTACCATCCCTCGGGAAAAAAAACAACAAAAAAAGACACGGATTTTTGTAGTTTAAAAATTCACATTTTCATTGACAGAGGCTTGAAGCATGTTTTGACGTTCTTAATCTGAGAGTCTAAGATTACTTCCTTTTTTGATATTTTCTCCCTTTTTTTTATAAATTAGACAAAGTTTTCTCAGGTTCATCGCGTTTCGTATAATTTCAAAACTAATAAATTTCATATATGTAGAATCACCGTTTGATACGAATTGTTATCCAAATCCATAACTATCAGCACGAGTCACATTTTACTTAAAATTTGATAACAACATCGGAGTTTGATGTTAGATATCTAAGTTTAACTATCAGTCACTTTTTTCGCATTTTAAGCGCCTCTGTGATTGACTTGCGTGTTCTATTCTATATTTATCTTCACTTTGGACTCAGCACGACTGGGCAGAGGTCTCAGCTCATACAAACTAATCCTCAAATGGTGCCATCGTGTCAGTTTTTAATCTAGTGCAACCAGTCCGAAATTCCAGTTTTCATGAACACAGAATAAATATTGTCTAGATATTGTCTAGTATGCATACGATATAGTAAACGATCAAATTCAAATTTAAGTTCATTTGTCACATTATTAATTTAAGCAAACCCGCAGGTACGATCAATTCTAATGTGGATAAAGCCTAATATCTCCAATTATTTCTCTTTAACAAGCACGTTTCGTAATTTTGAAATTTGGACTTTTAACATGAATGGCTTTTTTTAATCATTTGCTCTTTTTTGGGCTTTTTTTCCAGATGCTCAGCTCATTTTTATGATACAGACAGTTTTCACTTTATATACTTGTTAGGTGCCCGTAACACCAAGCCAATCAGTGCGGTTACAAAACGGTAGCTGACGTAAATATTTCTCCGTGAAGTAATTTTTCAGTGAGGGTTTACTGGGTTTCTGACTGCCACAAGAAAGGGTGCCATTTTTTTCTTTGCAGTCGAGGCAGTGAGTTGAAACTTTCATGTAAAGATTCTCGGGAGGGGGAGAGAAAGGGGGTAAAGGGAAATTTGTGCACGGCAAAATTGCGCAAAATATATTTTCTTTGGTAGTGACATGAGAGTACAGGCTACTTTTTTTTTCTTTTTTATGTCGTCTGAGAGGCTCAATGGGTAGTAAGGATATATAATAGAACAAATAACAGGACAAAATATATATAGTGTGTCAAGATATCGTAGTCAACGTTTACAGGGTATCGAGAAAATTATTAAATTAGAATACACCCCGAAACCGACCTTTATTACCCCCTGTCAAGTGTATTTTTGTCCCAAAATAATTGGTTTCTTAAACACAAGTTTTTTATTTTATTACAGCAAGATGCAGGACAACTTCAGTAACAGGATAATATAAAAAAAAACCTGACAAATCATATTAGCATTACACAAATATTCATACAAAAATTTTTAAACTAGAGATTTTGCAAATATATACTAGATTCGGAAGACCCTGCGCAGAGATAGGAAACATTTCTCTTGGAGATGTACGTCCTAAGCTTCAGACTAGTGATTTATTTTTCTCCTTAATAATGATAACAAAATGTAAACACAAAAATAGTCTGTTCCCACAAATTCTTATATTAGCTCGATATTTTTGAGAAAAAGTTATTCCAGAGAAATATTTGAAAAGAATAAGCGGTTTGCTTCATTTTCGTTGACAGCTTCATTTCGTTTGCTTTTATGTAAATACTGAAATCCAAAACATCCTCATTTCCTTCTTCTTGTTAAAATCGTCATTGTTTTACATAAGGAGGTATATTATTATAATAAGGAGGTCTATTATTATCGACTTTTTAATGAAAATGCCCGTTTCCAATTCGACTGCTAACTGCAGGTTAAATTAATTAAAACCTTCTATGACTAGATTGGAAGAAAGCACTACGTGTTGTTTTCGTTAGTTGTCTATCTTTAGCTTATTATTTTCAGTTTAAAAATTGAGTTTGTTAAGTATTAATATATTTCAGGTTTCACATCCTCGTCCCTCCTTAAACCAAGTTTTTTCTGTTGCAACAGCTTCACACTGACACTCCTCTTGCTATAATTTAGACTATGTAGGCTGCATAGTCATGTCTAGTTGTATGTATTCATACGTTTTATTAGCTATTAAGTCATTAGCTAATGTTATTAGACATGTTATTAGTCGTTTAGTTTTGTCATTAGTGTTACTGTAGTCAAAGAGGGGTAGGTGATCTCTTCTCTATTCGAAGTTTGATTTTGATCATAGGGAGACTAGTATATATAATAATATAGCTTGAAAGATCAGAATATTTTGTAAATTCTAGGTGAAGTAAAATTTGTTGGCTTTGGTTTGCTATCTCAGTGCAATTTCTTTATGTTGTCTCTTGGAATATTATAAAACATAGGGAATATTCGGAACTCCATTACTCTTACATTCTATTTCCCACCTGAAGAGATTTGGTATACCAATGGAGGGTTCCAACTTTGTTTTAAAATTTTTATTTTTTTATGGATTAAAAGCTGAACTACGAGTGCTCCACCTGAGAGTTTGTCAACCCAATGGTTGACAGCCAACTATTATTATTTGCAAGTTGACTATCGGACTAAAAAAAAAATTGTCTCCCAATTGTGGACTTGAAGAAACATCTTTTGACTCTCTTTTTCCAAGTGATTCAGATAATGTAATCGATGTGATTTGGTTTGCCAACTGGATTTTTAAAGTCCGTATGCTGCATTTCTGTTCAACCTTCTCTTGAATATGGGTGTCCAGGTCTGACGGAGGATCAAACAGCCTTGAGATAGTACGAAAAATAGCTGTAAAAAGTATTGTTTTACACAACTATTTAACATACAATAATGCACTGTAACAACTCAACTTGAATTTCCTAGATAGATGTAGACATGAGTTGACACATCGAACGGACTTAAATTGTTTGAACTCTCCAAACCATCGTGGTTTATTACTCGACCTTGAGAGCTTCGGTCCCTACTGAAGGACCATATACTAGACTCGGGCAAGTCAAAAAGGACTGTCCACAATTCATGATTCAGCCAGCTTCTAGTACCAAAAGAAATCATAAATTATTTATCCCTTATTTTACTCGGCGCTTTAATGATAATGCTATAGGAAGTATTTGACGTTCGATGTACGAGTATTTTATTCATTTGTGTGATATTTGCCTATGAATGTTACAGTTTTGATTGTATATACGACATGCCTACACTAGCGTTTACTATTATAGTTGATAAAGCATCTTTTCTTTATTAATAGTCAGAAAAATTATTAGTTGATATATAGCCAAAAACTGCATAAGAATTTGTTTTAGCAAATGCCTTCATAAAGTGCTCGGTCCTGCATACCTTCTTGTTCTTAAATGATGGAAGCAGTGCAATCTTCGTTTTTGCTTACGCTCTAAGCGCAAGCAGCAGAACTGCCTTTAGTTCTTGCAGTTCAATAGACATTGGTAATTCATATGTGAAGACACACATTTTCAATTAAAACATGCGGTCTTAGGCAATTTCTTTTAGTCGTGTCCTTGAGGCCTCGCTCAAGAGAAGAAGATCCATAGAATGCTTCTATTAAAATTCCAGAGCCCTGAGTCCAAAAGTTCCCCAAAAAAGTAAAAAAAAAGTCAAGAGCCCAAAAGTGCCCCCAGGGAACAGTAGTGATTTAATTTTTGATATAGCATTTGCTGGTAATCCAATTTTCTATGTTTTTAAGGGTATTTCCCCCCTTAGCTTCGAACAATACCAAAAATACACCACAATAGCTAACAGTTATAATATCCATAACGCTTACAACTCCTTACAGTTAAATTTATTTTACAGCTAGACCTCAATATTATTCTAGCCTAAATACGTATATGGAAAACTTGCCTAAAAGGAATTCCCAACTTCCCTTGAACAGAGCTAATAACAACAATATGTCCATTTCCCTGTTCAACCATTGCAGATAAAAGACACTTTGTAAGCGCCGTATGACCAATATAGTTTACAATCATTAGTTTTAAATCAATCTCCAAATTCGTGGTCATTGCTTCACCTCTGTAACTTATCCCTGAAAGAAATAAATGAATATACCAATAGGATTGCAAGAAGCCCAAAGGAGTAAATAAAATAAATACATGAATTTTTAAAACTCTTTAGACTGCTCACTTTTCGGACTGCACTCAAACGCCACACTACCTATGACGACTTAGGTCTAAGCTTCCCTTAGGTCTAGCTTCGAGAGACAATACGAAATCTGGAAATGAGGCTATCTCTCGTACCAGATAATGTCCATCACTATAACAGACTCATGATGTTAATTGCTCAAAATGAGTGTGAGACTTGGACCCGGAATAAGACAAACAAGCGTAACCTTTTCATATTGGAGATTCGATGCAGCCACTGTATCTCAAAGATAAATTACACCGGTTATGTGACAAACAAGGATGTACAAAGACCTTTAAAATCCCAAGATCCTAGATATAACCGAACGAGGAAAATCGTAATGACTTGGGAAAGTAAAAAGAGTGGCGACCAGTCGTTACCTTTTTTTTATTACAGGCTTCACGGCTCCATCACAAACGATGATTTGCCGCTAGTCCTGGTAGTTACCTCATTTTCTAACACTGAGGTACTTGTTATACCTTCTCTTGAACGCGTCAAGGGAAGGATTTTTTCGGGATTACCTCCGCCGGGATTACCTATAACTAAAACAAAAAGGAATGATAGACGGACGATGACCACAAGGAAGAACATGAAAGAGGTGGTTGAAAACTTGGACCACCAACAGATTCTTCAGTTACCTAAAATAAAATCGTAATATCGAGCTCTGATTCGAATTTTTTCAAAAGTACAGGCCCGAATAAGTAGTACTACATTAAAAATACAAATTCTTCTTAAATCCAATTAAAAGCATTATGACGGATTTTATTCATTTCCTACTATTATCATTGGTTTTCTTGAAGTTTAAAGGACCACCCATATTGAGAAACAAGGGGTATAAATGGGCAGTCTGAAAAGTTCCAGATCTAGCGAGGATACACGATATTTCCTTTTATTTTTCTACACATAATAGCAATGTAAGTCCAGACACTTCTCCCAGCGATAATCCGCTGAGAGAAGTGTTTACGAAAATGTAATAGTTTATAAGATGATAACCTCTTCATTTGACAAAAATCTCTGTCCTTGAGGGACAATTATAGACTGGAGAACAAAAGTAACCGCCTGAGAATAGATCTGATAAGTAAGAAGGATGGTCAAGAAGTCCCAACCATAATTATTGACTTTTCACCATGCTAACCGACGAGCTCTGAGTTGGCGCAAGTCTTGGTGAACCATAATTTCTTTTTCCTCAATTACGATGCTCCGATGTCGATATTTATAAAATCATTTGATTCCATCCATATTCTAAACGATTCACCATCACTTTCCCGGCCGAAAAAAATAGTTTTGCTGTCTTGGAGGCCCAAGTTGGGGCCAAATTGTAAAATATAACTTTCGGAAGGTGCATTTTTGAATTTCCTTATTGAAACTGTCCTGTTCTATAGCGTGGGACTTAAAATTCATATTTCATCTTCTTCCTTATAATTTTAGGACATTTTTTTTAACAGAATCGCGGTTGGTAATTTTACTTATTGCTACCTAACCTCAAGTGAAGAAACACTTTGAGGCGTTTAAAAGATTAAAAATGGCAGTTGCAAACAAAAGCTGCTTCAATTACTGTTATTAGTTCACAATTAGTGTTATTAGTTTTTCAATTCGTTGTCAATTAGTGCTATGTCTGAGCCACAACATGGTCACAAGACAATGTCCTAATATCAATATAAGACATAAGATTGAGTTGATGAGACATCAACACAAGAGTAATAAGCAATGTCAGCATAAGACAATGTTGAAAAGAAACGATCAATATTTATGAATTATACACAGGTTGTTCCCTTAGCTTTATTTATTTGTTCATTCATCATAGGCAACGCAAAAGCGCGTCCTAAGTGAAGAACGATGTTGGCATAATGTATTTTTTTTTTCTCTTTCTTTGTATCTTCTGACCAAGGCACATCGAATAGAAGGAGTTGTAGAAACTTCAAAAGGGGCTCATCCGAAAGGAAGCTGAGTGTTCTACTGCCCTTTTTAAGAGTCAAAATTGATCGGAGGGGAACTAGCCCCCCCCCCACGTCTTCTTTTTCCCCAAATGCATCCAAAAGAAATTTTGAGATAGGCATTTTATTCGAAATAGTACAAAGATCATATAACAAAGTCTTTGGAGTTAAAACAAACTCCCAGAGTCTGGGGTCGAGGGGTTGTAAATTATGCTCCGGGGCATATATGGTTTTATGGAAGGCGTGGTCGTATAAACGTTAGAGGAGGCTCATTTAATTGGAAATTGAAAGTTCTAGTTCCCTTTTAATAGTCACAAGTGATAGAGGATAATTAGCTCCCCCCCCCCACAAAACCCTCTTTTCCTGGAATGCATCTGATAGAAATTGTAAGATAGCCATTTGTTAAAAATGGTCCAAAGAACATATAACAATACCTCAAGGCTGATAAATCCTCCGGAACCAAGGGACAAGGGTTGTAAGCTATGCCCTGGGGGCAAAGGTTTTTATGAAATGGGTGGTCGTATAAACTTCGTATAGGGCTCAATTGATTATAAAACTGAGTCATAATGTCCTTTTTGAGACTCAAAAGTGACTGGAAGACCCCCCTCCCTATGCCCATCCTTTCCATAAACACATCCAATCAAAATTTTGAGGCAGCTATTTTGTTCAACATTGTTAAAAGGTCAAGCAACTATGCTTTTGGTGATGTCAAATCCCCTACAGCCATCAGGACAAGGGCTGTAAGAAGGCAACTCGTTCATTGTTTATATATGGTATACGTTATTGAGAAAGGTGGGCCTTTAATTTTCATGTTTGACCTTTACTTTCCAAATTGACGAACGGCATTCAGGTGAGTCTTTCAGAAAATGTTGCGGGGAATGTTGAACTAAATCAATACAGGTTATGCACATACGGGTCGTCAAAAGGGCATAACTCAGGAATGACTATGTATATTAATTTAGAACTTTCAGGGAATGATAAGCGAGATAATCAATTGACCAAAAAGCCAATACTTGCACGTTACTACTACTACTAGAACTACTACCACTGCTACCACAGCTACTACTACTACTACCACTAAGACTACTGCATCCGTAGTGTGTACTACTAAGGCTGAGGATATTGAAATAAACTTCTGGGGAAACGTTGAGGGGAAAGTTGAACTATATCGAAACATACTATGTGCGTACAGATTGAGGAGATTACAGAGCAGGAAATTACGAAAATTGTTTCGTCTTTACAGAATTCTTCGGCAGGTTTTGACCAAATTTCTGCTAAAATAATCGAAGATATCCTTCCATCGACTATCATCCCACTTTACTATTTGATTAGCCAGTCATTTTAACTAGAAGTATTTCCTCAACGTCTTAAACTGGCACGTGTGACAGCTCTCCTTAACGGAGGTGATCGTAAGGACCCTGGAAATTACAGGCCAATCTCTCTTCTGTCGGTGTTCTCTAAGATATTTGGAAGGCCAATGCTCAAAGATCTGGTGAGTGTTTTTTAAGTAAAAAAAAAAAATATTCTATCAGCATCAGTTTGGGTTTCGCGCAAAGTATTCTACTTATACGACAGTCTCTAGATTTACAGTCTCTAAATTAGACGGCAGAGGGGGCGGCGTTCGGTCGACTTCAAATTAGTTTTGCGGCAATTCTTTATTGCGTCAAACGCTAAGTCGGAGCTTTTTCTTCTCGTGCGGTTTAGTATTTCGATTTGCCTGATTAGAAATCAAGCAGGGCGTGCATTATCCCCGAATTTTCGGGTATTTTCCCAAAAATCTATGCGTCGCCCCGAAACAAAATTTGGTTCCCCGAATCCCCGAAATTCACGCAATCACGGTGCCACCCCTAGCGATTTATCACCAGTGACTTTCCCTGCCAAATATTACTTTGCATTCCATAATTCTTCACTACTTTCTTGTTCATTAATTTTCATCTCTTTTGTTACTTTGCATAAAAACCAGACAGATGCAATATGCAATTGCAAATATTGTAATATACACAGTTCTTCATGTGTTGACAAAAAAAGAATCGTCTTTATGAAATGAGTTTAAGTCATTTCGAATGCAGTTTCCTAATCGCTATTTCTTACATCATTCGTAGTCAAGAATTTTATTTTCAAGTTGAACAGAATTATAGAACGCATTCAGTATTATACAGTTTCAGCCTTAAGTTGGATTTTGAAATTGATAGCCGACAGATTGTTTCTACAGCTGAATTGTAAGTTTGCAGATTTTTTTTTTGCTGTTTTTAGATAAGATTTTCTTAATGTTTAATAATTAACTGCTGAACCCTGATATAAAATCAAATTTTACTTCTGAAATATTTTTACCCCCCCCCCCCCAAAAAAAAACCTTCTGTTGATAAAAAATTTGGATATAGACAAAGCTATGTACAAGGTTGGGGAATTAAAGTTTGACCCGGAAGTTACCCCAAAAATATGCTTCATAAATAAATTGTAAATTATTTCATATAGGGGGGGGGGGATAGGAGGCTATCATTTTTAAACGATAATACCTCATTTTTTTATTGAAAGCAGGGATGCCAAAAAGATAATTATTTTTTTTTCATTTAAAGTGGAGACAGAAAAAAATTATATCAAATTGTCTGGGAAACCATTGAAATATTTTGATAGACCCAGAGCCCTCCATTGGAACTAGTTCAATCTCTTGGGTATTTTAAAATTGCTCATAGGCTGCAGACCTAATTTGGTTTGTGTGTGTGCTCCCTTTTAAATATATTACTTGGATCTTATTGAATGCCCCGGAGAATCTATGACTCAGTTTTCCAATAATTTGATGTATATATGAATAATTTCTACATTTCTGTTTTTGTCTTTGTACCACTTTACTCATACCCTCAATTTTTTTTCAAGGAACACTAAGCTGTTTAACGTTATTTTGCGTGTTTGTTTGAACCATATAGTGACCTAGTTAATTATTAAGTAAATTATTTTTCAAACGAAAGCTGAGACGGTATCCTATCAAGGCGGTATCCAGAGGGGGGGGGTAGGGAGGTATTACATTCAAATGATAATATCTCGATTTTTTTTTATTGAAAGCAGGGGATCCCAAAAAGTTAATTTTTTTCAATTTAAAGCAGAACGGGTTTACTTTGAAAACATTCATTCATAAATACCAGGCAGATTCACACTAAAACGAATTGGAGTGACGAAAGCGATAGTGACATTCCTACCTAACGTTGCATTCGAGTGACAATGGCGCCCTTGGTCCGATGCCCAAGTTAAAATAAAAGGCCTGGTCATAATACAAACTTTCAATTTTGGAGGTTCAAGGAGCAGTCTTTGACAGTCTTAAGACATCAGGGTATTAAATGTTGTAACGTTCTTAAGTATCTACAGTGGTTTAAAAAATTTGATCACCCCACAAATTATTACCAAAAATATGCACAAATATAACAAATGTAACATTTGGAATATTATAACACTCTTTTCAAATCTTTGATGAAAAGCAAAAAAGGCTAAATACCCCTAATTACGCTTAAAAGCTATTTAAAAAAAAACTCTTTGGAGATTTCCATGGAAATGACCATAGCAGAAGCTTTGAGCCTGGGTGGGGATCAAAGAGGAGTCTTTGAGTATTTTGACCACATGTGACTTATTGTTGCGACTTTCTTAAATTTGGTAATTTTTGTGAGCATTTGGAAATCAAAGCTTAAACTCAATAACTGATACTAAGTGTCCTAACATTTTGCTTGGATTAAAAGTGGCGAACTAGGATGAAAATCCCAACATCTTCCTGGAGCTACTTCAGTCTGCATATTATTTCATTTAAAACGGATGAGCTTTTCATTTTTTACCTAAGAAAATAGCTGGCACTTCATTTTTCTTCATACCGAATAAACCATTAAGTGTTTTTTGTTTCAATGTAGGTGAAATGTTCTCATGTGAAGTGTTCATCATATATTTTTCAATTTGATAAATTTACTCCTTTTAGATGCAGTTTATAAATTTGACTGATATTAGGTGTTTATCTGTTTATAATTTGGAATGAATCTTCGAAAGAAAAAATGAATAATATCCAAAAAAGCAGCCAAAACCAATAAAAAAGCAGCAGTTTAGCCTTAGCCTACATGACATTTATTCTATAAAGAAGCCAAAAAAACTTTAAAATGCATTTTTTTTTTAATTGTTTTAAAAAACCAGTTTTTAATACATTAAGGCTTTTTTTGATACAAAAACATAAAAAAAAAAAAAAAAAAAAAACAATCAATATCAAAGCAGCCCATTTCAACAGTTTTATAGGTGACAAAACAGATATAGGCAAAGGGCATTATGAAAAAATTAAGCTTCTAAGTTCAAAGTTATATTCAAAGTTTTTACCCAGATAACTGACGAATTTTGTGATACGGTATTTGAAGTTTTGTATGCAGTAATGCTCGATGAAAAAAACTACTAATTTTGATAATTATTTATTTTAAGAATACATAGCTAATAGATACTTCAACTACTCGTATTATGCAAGGGTTCTGAAACGTCGAAGCCATTTCGTTTCTATCAGATTTCTACTTCTCTTGATGAATAACGAAGGAGACCAGTTTCCAGCCAGCGACTTGTGAATTTTTGAACTCATGAATAGGCTCGAATCTGTTGTAAATTTAAGCTTTGATTTGAGAAAGACTAATGAAAACATTAATGTTTGCGGTCAGCATTGATCGCGCCGGTGGCGCGCCGCCGACATCTTACGGGCGGCGCGGCGCGGCGCGCTATTTTCGGCCCCGCCGCCGCCGGTCATCCCTCATCGGCGCGGCGCCGGGGTCTAATACTAATACTACTAGTGTGACTACTATTACTACTATGTCTAAATGTATGAAGGTGAAATTTTCAGGGAATATTTAGGGGAAGGTGAATTGAATCACAACACAACGTCTGTATGCAAGCTGTCAAAAGGCCATATCAGCAATATCTTAGGAATAGTTTTGTGTGTGAAGCTGAAACTTACAAGACTTATTGTGGGGGGTGTTGAATCAACCGAAAGACAATATTTGCATCCTAACGCTACTGCTTCTATTCATACTACTACTACTGCTACTATTATTATTACTGCTACTAAAGCTAAGGCTACTACTATTAATTCTACTGCTACTACTACTAAGACCTGTGCTACTACTACTGCTACTAAAGCTAAGGGTATTAAGGCGAAAATTTTGGGCAATATCGAAATTGTACGTATCGGATGCTTCAGGAACGGTTGATAGTATTAAGTTGAAACTTTCACCGTGTATTGAAGGGGATGTTGTTGAACAAAACCAAAGGTGATATCTGCATACTGCTACTACTGCTATTACACAAGCTAAGGGTATTAAGGTGAAGCCTTCAAGGAATATTTAGGCGAGTGTTGAACTAAATCAAAACGAACTATGAGCATGTAGATTGTCAAAAGGGTGACAAAGCAAGATTTCAAGAACATATTAATTTATTAAGTTAGACCTTTCACGGTAATTTGTGGTGGATTTTGAACTAGCCAGAAGACACTATGTGTATGCTTTTAATACCACTTCTACGGCTACTGTACCTAATGACACTAAAGGTATTAAGGTGAAACTTTTATGGAGCCTGTAGGGGGAGTTTTAATTAAACAAAAGGCTATATGAATTCAGGTTTTCAAAAGGGCATATAAGCAATATCATAGGCAATGCTGCTCTATCATAGCTAGTAAATAGCTAGTAAATCATTGAAACTTTTAAAAGAGCTGATTAAGTAGGAAATTAAAAGCTTAAATACCCTTTTTAACAGTCAAAAGTGATTGGAGGGCAAGTAGCCCTCCTGCTAAGCCAGTCTTTTCAGCCAATCAAATTTTGAGACTGTCTTTTTGTTTTGCATGATTGAACAGTCCAGTAACTATGTCACTAGGAATATCATATGTGAACCCATACAGTTATGCAATTTGTCCATTATGATTTAAAACTAAATAATGTTTTAAAACTAAATCAAAAGGCACTGTGTGTAAGCTGGTTGCCAATAAGTAATCTCAGCAATATCCCAAGAACGACTGAAGGTAAATACATTAAGATAATAATTTAACTAAATCAAAAGAGTGTAAGTGTATCCAGGTTGTCAAAGAGCAGAGATAGAATTTTCTTAGGCTGGTATTAAGTTTTATTTTTCAGGTCAACTAGAGGAGGTATATAAGTAAATTAAACAGTACTATTTGTGTCAAGATTTTCAAAAGGATGTATGTTCTTAAAAAGTTCTGAAAAGTTTCTTCAATTTATAAATAGCAAGCCAAACTATGGATTCTTACAGACAAAACCGAAAAGATATAAAGTATTATTTTCTTTTTCTCGTGAAAAAGACTATTTCAATAAAAAACGAATAGAAAGGATTTTAAAGAACATTTTCCAAACAATAAGTTTTGAAAGAAAAGTAAAGAACTCCATTTAACCAAAAATCAAAAAAATAAAATCAAATAATCTACAAAGAGCAAAACTACCCCAAATCACAATAAATAAATTAACCACAATAAATAAATGAAACCCAAAACGAAAAGAAATTACAATAAATGACCAAGTTAAACTTAAAATAAGCAAAAACTAACATGAGTAGAGCTGACAACCCCCATGCCTTCTCAAGACTAGAACATAATTTGCAATTTACAGAAAAAAATACAAATGAATGTGCATTGTCAGTTTAATATACATATGCTAATTCTTATTACTTAAAGTCTTCTTTAAAGTGTAGACTATGTTCTGATCTTGAGAATGCTTGGGGGTTGTCAGCCCTAATCATGTTAATTTCTGCTTGGTTTGAAATGGACTGGGTTATTTATTGTGTTTTCTGTTCGTTTCGGGTTTCATTCATCTATTGATGGTGATTTGTGTTAGTTTTAAGATTGGTAGATTATTTAATTTTATTTCAGCTCATTTTTGGTTTAATGGAGTTCTTTACTTTTCTTTGAAAAACTTATTTTATGGAAAAAGATTTCTAAATTAATTTCCCTAAAAATCGAGGAGTACATAAAATACATTTATGAAATTACAAAAATACTTCCAACAAATAGAATAAAGCAAATCTTTATAATAGGCTAAAACAATAACTGAAAAAATACGTCAAAAAGGCAAATAATTAATATCTCGAACATTTTTTTTAAATCAGGAAATAGGGAAAAGTTTATGCACAGAGAGAATATTTTCAGACATACACTAAAGTTATCTATCTTAATCTTAGCTCATTCCAACATCTGCTTGATTTTAAATCCTAAGACCAATTCCGTATTACTAAAGCAAATTGGAAAAGATAAAAAGATATAAAAATAACAATATTTAAAATAGCAAATGTATGAAAAATCGCAAATGTTCAAATTTTTAAAAGAAGGGAAGTACAGACAGATAGCGGGAAGGTACTCCCTTAAAAAGAGAGCCTAAAATATAACGACGATAATTACGATGAGGCAGTATAATTGATCTGAAGACCTTTAAAATTTTTTCTTGAACATTTGAAATTTGCGTCAACTTTCAATCTCGAGCTGAACCACAATAAAGCAACCCCAGACAAACAGCACTATCAAAACTGGAAACGGAATACTATTGTCACAAATTAATTTAGCTCGTTATTAACCATTACAGGAAAATCTTGACATTTTATAACACTAATAGAAAGGCCTCTATCCTTAAGCTTGCTAGAAAATGCATTACAGTTCTTAATTGACTTCCTTTAGAAAGACTCATTATAAAATATCATCACCATATGCAGTAAAACCCACTTCCCGAACGTCATACTTGTAGTATAGAATTTTAAAAGCGTAAATGCATGAAATTTGTTCAAGACTTTAGGATCAACGCCAATTTGTTCTCCACTATTGCCTACTAGTACTATGTTTCTGTATCTTTTATCAGATTTATCTTGCATAGAGGGAAACTGCTGTTCAAATCTTCTGTTTCTTTTAACTTAAAAAAAAATGTTTAAATCTTTACTCTGATCAATCAATAATAGATTTTATGCTTGAAGGTTGAACACTGTTTCACTTCAAAATTACGAATTGATACATAATTGGCCTTGTAGTTGTGGTCTTGTAGCCTTGTAGTGGCCTTGTAATTGGCCTTGTAGTTGTGTGCAAGCTCAATTTTATCCAAAAGCGCTACTATAACCTGGTTGGACATTAGACCTTGGATTTATGGTGAAGAAATTAAAAGATTTAAATCATATTCACAAAATTCAATGTTAGAAAGCCTCCTGATACATTTCTGTTCTCCGTATTTATTTTGTACAGTTTCATGAAGCAATATATATCTCTAATGATGAAGATTATACACAATCGGCTCGGGATGAAACAGAAATGAAAAACATATTCTCGAATATTTGAAAAGTAACATAGATACTAATATTTTGTCAAAAATTGTAGATGTCATGCAAAATTACCAGCGACTTAAATTAAATACAAAACTAAAACAAATCAAACAGTTCGTGGTAACGAACTGTAAGTAAGGAGCGACCCGGCTCAATGGTAACCGAAACTCTAAAAAACGGAATTTTGATACCAATAGATACATCAAAAGAATCAGATTTTAATTTTGATTTCAAATATATAAATTCCATTAAGTTTCTTCTTACCAATCAAAAGTTAAGCGCCTGAGAAAAATTGACTGATTTTCGAAAAAAGGGGGAAAGACCCCTCAAAAATTATAGAACCTTAAAGAAAAACCAACCATCATATTCAGCGTATCAGAGACTCCTACTGTAGTGGTCTCAATCTCCTATCTACAAAAATGTGGAATTTTCCATTTATTGCCAGAAGAATGATCACAGAGGCGTGTTTATTTGTTTATTTGTTTTATTTTTCTTTTCCCCAGGGATGATCGTATCGACCCAGTTGTCCTAGAATATCTTAGGAGTGATAATTGGTGCGGAGATTAAAGTTTCTAGTGCTCTTTTTAAGTGACCAAAAAAAATGGAGGGCAACTACGCCACCTCCCACGCTCATTTTTTTCCCAGTCACCCGATCAAAATTTTGAGATAGCCATTTTGTTCAGCATGGTAGAAAATATTATAATTATGTCTTTTAGGATAACTTAATCCCTCGAAGCCCCCAGGGAGAGGGCTGAAAGTTATGAACTTTACCCTATGTTAACATATAGTATTGGTTATTGGGAAGTATACAGACGTTTTCAGGGGGAATTTTTTCTGGTAGTGGGGGGTGGGGGTGGGTCGGGGGGTATATAGAAGGATCTTTTCATGAAGGAAGGTGTCCTGGGGGAAGGGACATTGCTATGAAGGGGGCGCCGGATTTTCCAGCATTATTTAAAAAAAAGATCAGAAATTAATTATAAAAAAAAACAAGTTTTCCAACTGAAAATAAGGAGTAACATCAAAACTTAAAACGAACAGAAAATATTACGTGTATGATTGGGTTAACCCCCTAGTCAATACTTGACTTGACTTTATTTAACAAAAACATATACATAAATTGTGTACAAAGGAGAAGAGAGGAATCTCGTAATGTCTCCTTTATCAAACAATAGGGGGAAAAAATTACACTTCCCGCTAACATAGCTTCAGAAAGAAAAGAAAATTTGATAAGAACATAACAAGATTTAAAATAAATTTAAAGAAGAAATGAGAAAAAAAAAAAAAAAAAAAAAAAAAAAAAAAAAAAACATACATAACTTAACTATCGACTCACGGAGATAGGGATTGGATTTACTTAACAATTTATAAATAAATCAATAATACAATCAATCCCCGCTACTGTAGGCTGAAAGGACCATCTTTTTCAATTTCTTTTTTTATATATGTATAGTGATGGTGATTCACTTACTAATTCAAATAACTTATATTTATTCGCAATATGAGGAAGTTGATATCTTAAACTTAGTCTGGATCTCTCAATTTTAACAAACTGGAAAAGAAACTTAATCCTAGCTCTTGATAAATGGCTATGTTTATTTTCAACCAAAAGTTTCATACTATTGAAAAAATGATCTTTATGTTGGATTTTCAAAAACCAAATGCCCAAATTAAGGTGCAAAATTTGTTGTAAATCCAGAATATCAAGAAATAGAAAAGATGTTTTAATTTCAGATAATTCCTCTGTCTTCCTAGGGTGTGCTAAAAAATGGTCCAGAATTCTTATTGATTTATTTTGAACAATTTGGAGTCCTCGTAAATGTGAAGGGAAAGTCAGCATCCAAACGCTCGAACAATACTGTAAGTAACAATCAATTAATGAAAAATATAAAGTTCTAATGATTTGGTATGGAAACAGCAACTTAAATATATACAAGCAACCGAGATTTCTAGACACTGTTGTTTTAAGTTTACGAACATGCGTTTTAAACGGCTGAGTTGAATCAATATAAATACCTAAATACCTAAATAAATCCACTCTTTTTATGAAGGAAGCTCCAATATTAATAATTTGAAATGACACATGCTTCACTGACCTCGAACTTCTCCCAAAAACCATAAATTCCGACTTCTCTAAATTAGGTATTAATCGGTTGTCCTTGGTCTCCAAGGACAATCGTAGGTCCTCCTCGTTGCCCACCCTCATACTAATTGCTGTATCATCCGCAAACAATATTGGTAACTCATCACCTGAAGGCATGCAATTTGGAAGATCATTTACATAAATAAAAAAAAGTATCGGCCCCAATACAGACCCCTGCGGTACCCTTATATTTTCTAACGGGAAAATATGAGATGATTCTTCACAAACTTGGACTTTAAAACTTCTTTCAGATAAATACGATCTCATTAAATCCAGAGCTATTCCACCGATTCCTATATTTTTCAGCTTATCAAAAAGAATTGCATGATCTAATGTATCAATACCTTTTTTTATGTCAAAAAATATAGTTGCCTCCAAATAACAATCATCCATAGCCTCTGATAAGAAATGATGTAAAGCAGCTACTGCTTGCTATGTTGATCTACCACTCAAAAAACCAAACTGATTAGGAGAAAAAAACTTATTCTTTTCCAGAAATGAAATAAATCTACTTTTTATTATCTTTTCAAAAATTTTAGAAACAGGTGATAAAATAGTAATTGGCCTATTATTGTTTGTGTTATCTTTATCACCTTTTTTAAACAAGGGTAAAATTTTAGCTACTTTAAGACAAACTGGGAAAAATAAATTTTTTATACAAGAATTGAAAATATACAAAAGCGGCTGAAAAAGTACACCGGCTGATTCTTTAACAGAGAAGTCAATATACCATCACATCCTGCCCAAAATCCATTTTTCAAACTAGTAACGGCTTTTTTGTACTCCGAGAACCGGATAGGATGCATAAATATAGTCTTATCTAATGTATTTGGTAAATATTTTCTATGATTATGTGTACCTCGCTCTTTAAGCCAAAGTTTTTTAGTACTTTCATAAGAGCTATTTATTCTAAGTAACGGCCTTTGTGATTAAGGGTCATTTTTCAAGAATTGGAACAAAATTCGAACTTTAGCTTAAAGAGCGAGGTATTGACTAGGGGCGAGCCCCTTTATATACGTATTAAAAATATATGAATATTTGTTCATTTGTTTCCTCTTTAAAACATTAGGAACTTGTTGCTTTTTGTGTTTTGCATAATTGTAATTCCTTGTTTTTGCAAATATTCTTCAGTTTTCTTGCCTTCTATGTCAAAAGGCACTTACCTCCTCAACGCCTCGCTCTTTACGCTAAAGTTTTTTATTGTTTGAAAAATAGAGTTGTGAGAAAGTCAAACTTTAGCGTAAAGAGTGAGGCGTTGAGGAGGCGACAGCCCCTTTCATATAAGGAATAAGGTTTTCATTGTTTAAAAAATATAAGAGTTGTGACAAATTTAAACTATAGCGTAAATAAGGAGGCGTTAAGGAGGGAACAGCGCCTTTTACACGAAGAATAATTTTTGTTTGTTTTAAGTTTTAATGTCGCTCCTTACTTTCAGTTTAAAAAACTTGTTTTTTTTTATTTAATAGCTGTAAGGGATGCCTATAAAGAAATATACATATATATATATATATATATATATATATATATATATATATATATATATATATATATATATATATATATATATATATATATATATATATTAATATATATATTAATATATATATTAATATATATATGTGTATATATATAATATATATATATATACATATATATATATATATATAAATAGGATTTTTCAAGGAGAAAGTGAAAACAATACCCGCATTATTAACAAGGATGTCAATTCTATGGTAAATCTTCCAAGCTTCGTCGGCAAAACTAGGAACGTTTTGAAGATCCGCCAAATCTAGCTTTAAAACAACAGGTGGAAAGACGTTCTGAAATGGCACAAGTTTTGAATTTTTCATGATATTACTTCTTACTCTGTTCAATTCATCTAATCTCCTTGATGCCAAAATTACGCGACAACCTGCATTGTAGAACTGTCTAGCTAAAGCTTCACCTAGACCCGAGCTTCCACCAGTGATAAGTACGACCTACAAAAAAAGCAATAATTTAATTTCCAAGCAACTTAAGACATAGTTTCAGGCATACATAATCAGTTGTTTCTAAGGTTGGTAGAACGAAACAGACAGAGAGGAAAGGGTTCATTTCATCAAAATTTAAATCTACAAAAGCAAGACGATGAGGGAATTAAAAAATTTTTTAAAACTTTTACCTAAGGCTATACCCTTAAGTCCAGGGCTCCCTATCCCTTTCCAAACTCCCATCCCATTAATTTCTTTAGTTGTGGTACGAAGCAATATTATTTGAATCATCAAACAAAGAAGGAGAATTCTTGAGAAGTTTGATAACTTCTAGCAATTATACAGACAAAACTCTTATATTTTTGTTTGCCTGCTAAACAGTAAAAGAAAGCAACGAAACAAATCTGTCCTCACGAAAGACAAATTCAAAGTGATTATTAATATTAGATTTGAGTAGAACATGGAACTATATATTCGAAATCCCGAGATCACAAATCTGTAGTTGACCTAGATTTTCAGGAACAGTGAATATCGAAGTCTTAAGTTGCAAGTCCTTTTATTAACTCTTTTTTTATAGACGTTCTTTAGAATTTGAACGTAATTAAACCATGGGCCCAATGTAACACTGAAACCTCTTCAACTGCGTTGGACTCACAAGGGTCAGAGTGGGAGTAGGTTTTGTCATGTTCTTGTCATCAGCGCACCTGCCAGAAGGGTTTTCAGACCTCAACCAGACTTGACAGAAATTAAGGGCTATTGTCCTAGTAGTAACTTTGAGCGTTTCCATTTCTTTCCGTTCTATTTTTTCTGGGGGTTTTAGGAAAACATGACTGGTAGTAAGTCAGTATGTCCTACCTAAACATTTTAGAAATAAGGATCTGTTTCAACCTTAGCAGAAGGGAATTGAGTAGGGTCTCTAGATTTCTGTTACCAGAACACCTGTCAGAAAGACATTTAAGAGAAAACATTGTCGGATCTTAGCCGAGCCAGTGGAAAGTAAGAGCTTGTTTCTTAGTAATTCATTTTGTGAGTCCAGACTGCCCAATCTGACCAATGTAGGCAAGGGTCCCTAAATTCGTGTCGTGTAAACATCAACTAGACATTGCATATCAAAGGTTGTGATAAATAAGATCAAGTAGTTTTTGGAAAGTTCTAATTTGTGTAGGAGTTTAGAGGGGGCCAACAACCAATTACGACTTACAGGTTGTCATCTTATAGCCTAAAGAAAACCATCCTGGAAAAACCTTAAACGTGGAATATCCCTGAGACAATTTTACTCAATTACCACTCAGACTGCCACGCTCGGTGCGAGGCTGGAAAGTGGGCATCCCACAGATACAACGAAACGGGTAACGTTTATGTAAACACCGAAAGCATATATATATATATATATAAATATATATATATATATATATATATATATATATATATATATATATATATATATATATATATATATATATATATATATATATATAACAGACGAAACAAACTGAAAAAGACTTACCATTGAGTTAAATGCACAAAATTAGACAAAAAAAAATTAGGGCAAAAATAGAATGTGTTAGTTCTAGTGACAGTTACCAATCAGTTATTCTATTTATCAAGGTCTGAGTGATTGTGTCCCTTTGACATTCTGACCAATCTTGGGGTCATCTCAACATGCATTACCCATTTGATCTTACTCAAAAAAGATTATCTGGCTAAAGGACGACTTATCTTCAGGATATTTTTCTGCTCCCCTTAATTAGCAAACACAATCAACAAGTTCTCGTCGGAAAAGGAAAAAATAAGGAAGAAATGAGTTTAAAGGGAAAAAATTAGATTACGAAAAAGGACATTTGTCTGATAATTAGGGCCAGGAAAAATTGACCACCTTTAACATCTTGGTCTGCTTGCTCGCTCGCCGGTATAATGAGGTTTCCTGATGGTAAGATCCACAATGCTGAAGAAGTTTCTTTGTACTATTTCTTTGTCTTGAAGTCAACCCTACTTAGTTCAGAATATATTGCAGAGGTTTACTTCACCAACAACCCTATTGTTTTCTTTGATTGAAAAAGGCCTTGAAACATCAATTTGTGTCTTTGAAAGTTTCCGCAACTGTTTAGTACAGGAAAATGAGCTCCAAAAAGAGGTCGACCCGAAACAAATTGCAACAAAAATGATTCTTACACAATCTTGTAGAAAAAAAAAAACTGAACAAAATATCCATTTTCGCATATTCTGAGTCGACGCAAAATAACGGTTTTTCGGCTTTTAATGCGATTTTTTTTCGTTATTCGAATAAATATCGCAATTTTCGTGGACATCGGTTTTTCTTGAACTGAAGTATGATTCTAACCCAAAATAACATGGCGAGATCGAAAACGAAGTCGGATTTAGCGTAAGAAGCACCATACAAAAAGTAACTGCATTTTTTCGACTTTTTTGCCTAAAAAATACAATTTTCGTTGTAGCCCGATTTTCTTGAATGAAAGTGTGGTTCTGACGTAGAATCACGAGCTGAGACCGAAAATAGAATCAAATAGGTTGTTCACTGAACCAGAAAAAAAAAAATCGTAATCATTAATGACTGATCTACATTTTTTTTAGAAAATAATTAGGGAAAGTGAATTACAAACCGAACTGGTTTTCGGTGGTCAGTATCGTAAATCACACTTAAAACACTCTTCGTATACAATTTAGGTTCAACCCATAGTGTATAATATTCACAGTATATTAAATATAATCAATCTTATAAAAAATACAAAATAGAGAATCAGATTCCGACTAGTTTCACAACTTTTTCATTTGGAATGGATTAACGACTAGGGTTCTAGGTTCTCTTCATCATTGTTGCTGTCGATTTTTGGGGAGTTGGAACACATTGTTACCTTGCAGGTTCTGAATGCTGAAGTACAAATTAATCCGTTTTTAAAGCAGCTACACCTCGCTGAATTACACTGTACACGACAGGAGCACTTCACGATCTTTAGGAGCATACGCGGGGCGGGTGGGAGGTCAGTTGTTAATGGGTACAAGAAGTCATCTTTATTCTTCCATCCCCATTCCTTGGCTTTCAGTTCCGGATCAGGCTCCCCGGTCCATACCTGAACTTGATAAAAAACTCTATAGCTATGAAACTTGGCTACATCAGATGTTGGTGGCAGATGTTCTGGGTGAACAAAAGAGTTTGCCGTTGTTACTTTCTTTTCAAAAACTTCTCTCCGGAGTTTGTTCAAGTTCCGTACTTTCGACGAACCGTATATGATCAGCAGTGCGTCTTCACCAGCGGTCTTGATGTCCTCCTTCGAAGCGGACTTCTGCACAAACACTGCAACTGATGTTCTGAAATCATTGTCTTCTATCAGCCTCTTCAGTGCAAGACCTTTTCCCACACCGTGGATTCGCGAAGTAGAGTCACAACCTAACAGGGCGTGAGCAAAAATGATCAGATGACAAGTATCTTGTCCCAGATTCTCTTTCAGGGTGTGTATGTTCCATATTCGGGGAGCTTTATTTGACTTCGGCTCAAGTGCGAAGAATAGTTTCTTGCTTGACAAGTCACAGTGGTAGCATATGAGAACCAATAGATCGGTATCATCCCCAACTACGGCAGTGTCGTGATACCATGAAGAGGCAACAGCAGCTTTCAAAATCGTGACATCTGTGTCATCTGATGCCTGGGAGACAGAGACACTATTTGCACGGATATGATCAACCAAAGCTCAGATAAACCTGTCTTTTTTTTTCTTGCAAGATAAAAAATCTTCTTTTTTCACCTTGAGCTGCATATCTGCTGTGAAGAAGATCTCACGGCAAAATGTACGACTCCTCAACGAGTGAGCCATATCTTTTATGGAAGGCCCACAATCGTAGCCGTCGAAAACGATAGTGGCAGAAGGGTACTTTCCTGTCACGTCAGTTGCATAATGGTCTAGAATCTCGAGGTATCTTTCATTTTTTGTCCATGGGATCCTGTGCAGCAGAGCTCCTCCGTCTAGGATATATCGAGTGCCTTCGGGGAGGGGAAATGAATGCTTCTCAAGGTTGCACGCCTGGGCTATGGTCTTCGCAAGTTCTGGTTTGTTTGCAGTCCGGAGCATGCAGGAGCTGTCAAAAAGTGACAGTGCTGGGTAGGAACACAGTTCGTGTTGAAAGTACTCAGTTTCCGTAAGATTGATCCTTTTCGCGATCATGATAAACCTCTGAAAAAGAAGAGTCGGGTCTAGTCGTTTTCAGTCTCCCCTTTGACGTTTCGTTGTGGTAAAATTGCTTTCCGGTTCTTTTAGTAGAAAAAAAAAGTCAGATACCACCAGTCCAGAAAAGGCGTCAATGACTTTTAGGCCCACAAATTTTGCAGAATCAACGTTGGCAGACGGATAGGCAGTTAGACCATTTGCTATGCTTCTTAACTGAACATCTCCCTCAAATGGTGAACCCCTTTCAAGAAACTTGATAATAGTCTGCGTATCTTTGCAGTCTCTGAGTTGCATCGACACTGACATGTCCTTTTGCTGATCGCTTGTAACGTACAGAATTTGTGAGATACGTTCCATCAGAAGGTTTAATGTAGAGCAGACTGGTCGTGACAAATCCCATAAGGACCTCTGAGCCTCTGTCATGCCGCTGCCGTTGGTAAGGCCACCACAGGTTTCAAGAGAGCGCATAAGCTCCTGCTCAATGACAAGATCTGTGGAGAGTCCAGCCCAGAATCTATCAGAACGTCTTACTACATGCATGCCACTCTGGAAAGCCTGGTAGACCGTAGGATGGGTATCTTGTAGCTTGTCCATTCGCTGGAGGTAAAGATGGCATGATTTCGTATAGTGGTTGTGTCCCGCAGCCGCCAGGTAAGGTAACATGTCTGAGGTAGACTTCAAATGGAGCTCCCATGACCCAGATCGTTCTCCTTTTACAAAGTTTCGTAGAATCGCAACCATGTCCAAAGACTGGAACCAAAGCTTTGATGTTCGACACTGGAGCAGTTCTTTTCTCTTGCTGCTGATGAAGTCCTGTATTTTTCTAAGGAAGGATTGCCTTCTGCAACCTCAGCAACTACTTCCTTATTCATCAGTGTCTCGTATAGATTTCTGAGTTCAACAATTGCTTAGGATTGTAGTCTTGGCTCATCAAAACTAGCTGGGTGGTCGGCAAAAACCTCAGAAAGCAGAATGACGTGTAGCGCAGCGTCTCTAAGTAAATGTCAACGTACTACTCTCGCGATCGCTTTTCCGCTGAGAAGGTGGGGAACAGTATTGGGCACATACACGTGTTTAAGAACCTCTCTGAGTCCTGACCCATCCATGATATAACCCACTATCCTAAGAAAACTCATCATGGCATGGAATCCTCCAAGTTTCAGGACGACTTGTGAAAGAGCACGTACTGGTGAAGCCGCTTCGACCATTTTCATGGCTTTCCACCACAAGGGTTGGTCAAAGGTTACGACGGGAGTAAATCCATGTCGCATGGCCTGGTCTACAATAAAACGCAAAGTGGAGTACATACAGGTGTCGTCACTAGCTGGGAGATCGATCATTGGGAGGAAAACAATAGACGATTTCCCTGGGTGATTCCCCACCATAAGTGCTTGCTGTGTGCCAGTCCAACCCGGTCTTGGAGTTTTCAGGTACCAGGAGGAATGCCAGAGGATTTCAAGGGTAGAGTTAACAACTGGTTGAAAATCTCTCAGACCTTCATATCTGATTCGCGAGAGTCTGGACTCGTCTGATTTATGGTGCACAATGCGTATCTTTTGAGCATTTCTTATGTCATCGGCAGTGGGATTAATCCTAGGAATTTTCTACTCGACTTTCTGGCATTACTTGAGGTCTTCGTCTAATTGATTTATCAGTCAAATCTTGGGAATAAACTTTGAAATCTTTAAAACACTGAGTGATGAATGTGACGATTTTCATTTATATTGCATTACTTAGCCTTCGAAGTGTCTTATACTAGTGCCTAGTTCAGGTATTTTTACGAACAACCGATCATTTGTTGAATAACAAGTGCCGATTGATTGTCTTTACAAAAATTACCGCAACGCATATTGGTGATAGTGAATCTTTTTTGTTTTGCACCAGACACCTAGTCTGACTTCATTTTCTGTCTCAGCTTGTCATTTTGCATCAGAATGATACTTCATTTCAAGAAAAACGGTCGAATACTAAAATTATATTTTTTTTCCGGAAAACGTAAAAAAAATCGTATTAAAAGCCAAAAAACCGTTATTTCGCATCGACTCACAATATACGAAAATGAATATGTTGTTCAGTTTTTTTTTCTCTACAAGATTTTGTAAAAATCATTTCTGTTGGAATTTGTTTCGGGTCAAACCTCCATTTGCCTGCACTAGTTTGTCAGTATCAATTATGTGGTTCCCCGCTTAGGACGACAGTGTACAGACTGGCTTGCTGTCAAGCCATTTTATTACGGTACGTTTAAGCTAAATTTCCGCCAATCAATCAAGCAAAACTTGACCACAGTGCTTCGGAAACTTGTTGTCTTCCAATCTATGTCTTTTCAGCCATTTAGTGCGCACATGGTTGACAGTGCATGAACACCTTCGTCCATCAAAATTAAAGCGACAGCCAAAAAAGAAAACCAGTTGATTTAATTCATCTTGTCGTCCTAGTATTTTGGAATAAGCTTGGCAAGCCTGGCCATAAAATCAGAAGACATTATCAAGGCTAGAGCCTTCAACAGCACCCTTGCCTATATAAACTTTGAAATCGTAAATTAAGCTCTTTTTATAACTTGCAAGACTATCTAATAACTCCACGGTTTTTTGGATGAAATCATTTTAGTGAAATTCTAGCTTTAGTAAGAACAATCCATCCGTCTACAAACTGACAATGCTCTTGAGGAACTGACGGAGATATTTTTTGGCGACCTAGACAACAAATCAAGTTTTAATATTGGTAAGATACAGATAGTTTGTGGGAAACTGTTTACGATCGTTGTTGAAATGTAGGAGTCTCTTGATTTCCTTAAATCAATTATTAATTTTTAACAATTTTGAGTAAACAATTTGGCGTAAATACATTGGATAAGAAGGCAACTTGTACAATTTTGCTAAGAAGGCAACATATACAGAGAAAAAGAGACTTTACATAAAGGCTAGCAATAGGAACAGGCTTATAAATGCAGAATATTACTGCTTGAACTTCGCACTTCTGCTGGATAGTTCCACATGGAGCCACGATTTTGAAAGAGTGCAGAAAGCTGACGTTTGCATCAGGGGTAGAGAGAAACATATCATGGGACCCCTTTGACCATTCAAGTTGTGTTCATATATACAACACTGAAAGATCTCTTACCTTTATCATAATAGGAGTTGAGCTTACACCACTCACAGAAGAATGATTCGATATATAGGATAAATTACACACTTTGAAACTACCAAACAGATGTTAAACAACGAAATTGGTGTGCAACAAAAAATGAGTTATTATAAAGTTTCTTGGCTTCCCTTAGGTGTCATGAAACCCTTGGTAATATGGTTGATTCATGAAGAAACAATCCAAAACATACATGGTGAAGAACGGAGCCTATCCGTCCTCAAAAAGTTATTACAGTTCTTTATTTTTCTTTTAAAAAATCTTTCTCGGGTCACCACTGCTTCGTACACTTTTCGCGGATAACAAATCTACACCTATTCATATCAGAACAACTACGAAACAACATTCAGTACGGTGAATGCTTTAAAAACCCCTAGGTAAAATAAAGATTATGCTAACAAAATCAACAGAAATCCGGCTGAGCTAGGGCCAGTCTCGCAAAGGCATCTTAAATTGGAGGAGGGTTGGCATTCATTTATTGAGGAGGGAGGGTTAATGGAGGTTGGAGTCAGTTTAAAATGGAGGAGGGTTAGCATTCATTTATTGCCCTAAGAATAGGGTATATGCTTAATCAGGATGCAAAATCCACTCTAAAAGTTTGGCACGACAACAGTGCAAGGTAGCAAAACATCAATGCAGAAGGAAAATAACGAGTAAAGATACAGTTAACATAAAATACGACAGAGTGAAACATAATTAGGCGACCAATATAACAGAATCAAATAAATGAAAATAAATTTTTAAAGAAAAAAAAAGAGAAATGGAAAAAAATAGACTGACCCATTTAGTTGAAAGAAAATATCTATTTCATGATTGCTAGAAAAAACTTATGCGGAAAGACAAATAATTATTGGATAAGTGATGAAGATTTGTTTTAATAGAAAATCACATGTAATAGCTATCTAAAAAACTGATACATATGTAGGAGATATTTTGTTGGTGGAACTTTGGATTCAAATGATGCTAAAGATAGGAAAATTACAACAAAGAACTATTATACATTAAGATTAAAACCGTAAAACATTCGAGATTTCGAAGAGAAAAGGGGCCAGGAGCCCAGCCCCCCTTTCTCCCACGTATGTTATCGTCAGCTGAGCCAGACGAACAAAAATAACTAAAATAACTTGAATAACCAGGACCAATAGAATAATCTCCAAAGAAAACAGAAAATCAGAAATGGAAAAGAGAGAGAGAATAAAATTGAAATACAAAACATATAGGAGGCGCTTTTAGAGGTAGATTTCAGTTTGAAAACACTATAAATAGGAAAATTACAAGAAAATGAATAAATTAGAAATCAAAATTAAAACTATAGAAAATTCGAAATTCCGAAGAGAGCTTAGGAACCCCCTCCCCCCGCCATTCGCTTAGAGCCTTAGAATAATCTGCAAAGAAAACAGAAAAAGAGAAATGGAAAGAAAAACCAGAGAAAATAAAAATTAAATACAAAAATTATTACTGGTAAATTTCGGATTTTTTTCTTTTCTTTCTTTTATGCCAAAACAGAAAAGTCATATCTTTGACATGTCTTTGACCCTAGGCTCTTAAAATTAAATTTATCATGAATTATATTCCTTTAACCTAGACAAAAAACTGTTTTCATACAAAAACATAGGCTATTTAATAACTAAAATAATCAGATAACTGTTTTTCCAAGACGTATCTAAAAACAATTTTTAAAGATATCGACATTGTATGGATTGATAATTAGTACAACTACAAGCCAGGGTTGCCACTGATAAAAGAAAGCAGAACTAAAAGTAAAGGTGAATGGAAAAAAAGGGAATGATTGTGAGCGAAACCTTCATAAACAAATTATAATAAAGTAACGGAGCGATACATAAAGCAAGGAATATGATTTTCTAGTTGTTTTGCACAAACAACTGTATTTATGTCTTTGACCTGACCTCCCAATCACAGCATATAATTTGTAATTAGTTCTCATTTCTTTAACCTGGACAAAAAATATGCTGGTGACGAATAAATACAGTTAGTAACTATACAAATCAGACAGCCTTATCCAATACATGTGTATCAGAAAAAAACAAACTTAATTTTATTACATTTTACCTAAATTGAAAATTAGAATTATTATTGGTCATGGTTTTACCTGATCAAAAAAAAAAAAAGGAAAAAGAAATGCAAATAAAAGTGAATAGAATGGAGGCTAAGATACTATGTAGCCCGAGCCTCCAATCGCATTGGCGGGCCCACTTATTACGAAGGTGACTAGACGAAAGGGTTTGAATTGTCTGCCAAGCCGTCATAAAAAAAGAATGATAAGGCTGATTAATCAATAAAAGAAAGTTCACCCAAATTTTTCTTTTGAAAAGCGTGCCCCTAAAAATGACCGGCCCCTTACATATGAACGACCTCTATACTCTCATGCTGATTAAGTTTATATACCAAGAAGGTTTTGCATAGTCACCATGAGTTGCCTACCATGTTGAGTTCTACAAACTCTAACAAATCAATTAAATTGAAGTTTAAGTTTTTTTTTTGTTTCAAACTAACATTGAAGTACCCAACTTGTTATCAACTATAGCAACACACCTGCAGGCATCTAGCATTTTTGATGTTGGATCTTTTGTTTCTTTTTTTCTTTTTTTTTTGTTGGATTCATAAAATTTTAACCTAATCAAAATTGTGATCCTAAATGACTGGAAAATCAAGAAGTAAAATATCATAAGAAAATAAAATATTCTCATTAAAAAAAAACATTATTTGTGTGCATCAGCCTCGGCATAATAACAAACGAAAGTTTAAGGAAAGAAAAAGGGAAAGAGAGGCAAAAAATTGTGGATAAATGGAGTTGACCTTTTTAAATTGACAACCTTACTTTTCCCTCCAGCTCTTTTATTCTTCTTCTTCGTAAAATTTTCGGTATCCTCACAATGAAAACCAAAATAAACACTGGTAGAGCAATTGGAAAAAATATCAGGCAGATACACATAGCTGTCTTTGGTCTATCTCCAATAACCCGTGTAACAAGCAGTTTATACATTTGAAGTGGCATGCCCAGTTCTGGAAAAAAAATGCTAGGTAAGCCTTAAAGTAAGCGATTTCACACTGATATAACTATCCAAATCAAACATATTTCGCTAAAAAATGGGTTTAGACTTGGATATGTCATAAATAGTAGCTAGTCATCCTCCATTGTTAGCAAAACAGATAATACTACATGAGGACAAAAGAAGCAATAACATTTATGTGAAGTGACATTAACATTCAGAAATCACTTACACCAGGCTGCACATGCCAAGTGTGGCAATAAAGAGTCAAGCGTCATGAAACTGTGCAGCAGACATGGCACCCTGAGATTTACGCAAATCAGTAGTAGAAAACTTACAAAAAACAGACTTTTTGAAAGATCAAAGCTGAAAACAAAAGTAGATGTATCAAATCAATGGGAAGCAACAATAATTGATACTTAAAATGCTGGTGCATTGTATTAGAATCCCTTTTTAAGCAGTGTAGCAAGAAGAACAGAGTCTTGTTTAAGATGAAGACAAGTTAAGATAAAAATTTTATTCCCAAAATAACCTTAACTCGCAAACACTAATGCAACTAACACACAATTAATTCAAGGCAGAAATTAAAATATAGCCTAATCTTTCCTTTAAAAAAAGAGAAAGCGATAAATGAGAGCCAAAACAACTCAAATTAATATAAACAAAATGCAAAAATATATATTATCAAACAGTTCATGGTAACAAACTGTAAAAAAGCAGTAACTTGGCCCAATAGTAACTGAAACTCAAAATAAAGGAAATTTGAAAACAATTAATGCATCAAAAGAATTGGCTTTTTATGCTGATTCCAAATACATAAATTAATGAAGTTTCGTTCTAGGCGTTTACCCCCCCCCTCCGTAAAATAAGGTTTTCTAAATTTGAGATATAAAATTTAAAGATATATTTTTTTTCTATGAAAAAGACTATGTCAATAAAAAATGAACAGGGTTGAGGTAAAATATAGTGGGTCTGCATGCAAAATGTGTTAGGTACATTTTTTCTGCATATTATGAAGTAAGAATTGTTTTCTGACTTCAAACTGTCCAAATACTTTACCCTCCCCCCTCCTTATGTGCAAATATACAGCGTAAAATATATACTTCCCATCTATTCTGTCACTTGTCTTTGTCTTGTTTCGTACTAAGCTGAAAGAAACTAATGAAGAAACCGGTTTATTCTCCAGTTTATACAGCAAAAACTTGATTGAGTGGCGTATAATACATAAGTACCAAAATTCCTTCCCCCAACGGAAAAAAAAAACAAAAACTCAAACAAAATTCTCAAATTTGGAAGCCTTATTTTCCACGGGTGGGGGGGGGGGGTATTTTCCTCGAGGGTATTTTCCAGGGGGGGGGGTTAAAGCCGGCCACCATTAAGTTTAATCTTACCATTTGAAAGCTAACAGCCCGAGAAAACTTGCCTGAGTCTGAGAAAGGGGGCAAACACCCCCAAAAATTCAAATAATCTTAATGAAAATCACTCAATTAGATTCAGTATACAAGAGAACCCTGTGGGAGTTTTCAAGCTCTTCTCTACAAAAAAGTAGAAATTTGCTTTTTTTTTTTTTTTTTTTTTTGCCAGAACAAAGATCACGCCCACATATTTGTTTATTTTTTCCCATAGGTGATACCATCAGACGAATGGTCCTATAAAATTGCAAGAGGGTTCATTTGAACAGAAATTAAGAAGGTTTAGTGCCCTTTTTGAGTAATAAAAATATTGGAGGGCAACTAGCTCCTTTCTCACGACCTTTTTACCTCAATGACATCCGACCAAGATTTCAAAATAGTTATTTTACTTATATTGTTGAAAGGTTCAATAATTATCCTCTGGGGATGACAAGACCCCCCACAAACCCTGGAAAAAGGGATGTTATTTATTCTTTTCGTCCATTTTTACACATAGTAATGATTATTAGGAAATATATGGAAATTGTTCGGGGAAAATTTCTACACCGGGGGGGGGGGTCCTACAGAGCAAATTTTCCAAGGGGAGAGTTTCAGGAGAGAATTTTCCAGGGGATATTTCCACAGGGGGAAAGGACTGTATATTATGCAATTTACTGTTTACATGCTGGAAACATATGGAAATTTTTGGAGGGGGAACTTTCCATAAGAGAGAGGAATTTCCCAAGACAAATTCTACACAGGAGGAATTTCCTACATGATTTGAAAAATGACAAGAAATTAAACAAAGAGTAAAAAAAAATAAATGAAAGTAAGAAGAATTTCCAGGGGGTAATTTTCAGCAAGGTGGGAATGGTCCAGGAAGAATTTACTGGCGGGGGGGGGGGGGGAATTTCCCATGGACAATTTTCAATGGGAGGAATTTTTATAGGGAAGGGATTTTCCAGGGAAAATTTTTCACAAAAAGGGGAAAGGGGGGCTGGGGCAAATTTACGGGCAAGATTTGAAAAACTATCAGAAATTAAATAAAAAAAGTTTTTTTTTTTACTGAAAGTAAGAAGCAACATTAAAACTTATATCGGGCAGAAGTTGTTCAGTATATTAGGCGGCTACCCCTTCTTTGACCCTCCCTTTTTATACTAAAATTTGACTATTTAGCCCAATTCTTTAAGAACAACTCCTGAAAGACAAGGGCCACTAAAAAGTTTTTCATAAAGAGTGAGGGGTTGAGGACAGGGCAGCCTCTCTCATATACAGAAATGTTTATTTGTTTTAAATTTTAATTTCGTTCCTTACTTCCGCTTGAATTTTTAATTTTTTTATTTAACACAATAAGAAAATTTGCAGGTTAAATATATTAAAAGTATGTGATAAATGAAAAAATAAAAATATTTAACAATTTTCAACAGATGAAAAAAGTGCTAAAACTACGAGAGCATATCAAGTTTATTGCTGATATAGAAACAACAGATGGCGTGTAAGTCATTGCAAAACCTTCAGGTTCCTGGAATAATGATTATGATAGTGACCTTTGGTCTTTTTCCATTGGAAGACAACTCAAGATTGGACTGGGGCAAGGAAGAGGGATAAAATGGTACCCAAGCATGTGAATATAACTGAAAGCTTTGCATCAAATCTGATACAAAGAGTTCTTTGTCTCCTGTAAAGGGTGATTAAATTTACCTTATTTTTAAGAAGAGCAAACTTTCAGAACAGACCTATTGGCGATGAATCATCGCTAATAATTCTGTTCTGGAAGTTTGCTTCTAGTAATGAAAATTTCACCAGCGCTGTTAGTCAAAACAGGGAATTGTAAAAGGTTACGTAAGGTACCCTGCACCAAGCTGTAAAAAAAAAAACTGGTAGAAAGTTTGTATTTGACACACTCGCAAAGCTTTCTTAGAAAGCAAGCAATTATTATTTCAAGGGATTATTCAGAGCAAAATCCTTTGAAAAGCTCACCTCCAAAAATCTTGAGATTCTAGCAACTTTACTGTTGTTTCTTTTATTTTTTCATTTAACTTACCTACTTTTTTTTGCTTATTTTTTATTTAAGCTACCAATAAAATTTCACATCCTTTTACACCAGAATAAAAAATGCTTAAAGCATGCCTTTCTCCCATTCTGTTTTATATGTAGATTCTTGAGACAATGTTTAAGCCTACCAATCTGAAGGTATGTACAAGTTCCCTGCTCATAAGCTCTGGTTAGAAAGTTGACATCACTTTTTGGTTAAATAACTGCTCTATTGCACCTTGGAACGATTAAAAATTGTTACAGGGAGAGGAATTATCTTGAAAAAGCCAATGAATATCGCAATCCATACCTTTTTTATGGGACAGTCTAGTCAAATTTTAGCACAACTATATCCTTTTAGTCCAGTAAAAAATACAGTATTGACCTGGCACTTGATAGACAGAAATGAATTTGGCACCAAAATGTTTAGAAAAATTCGCTTAATAGCATATCCAAAATATACCGAAATCAGCATAGTAGAAATACCCCTTTTTCAGGGAAAAGAGGGGGAAAGGGATGGAAAATCTCAAACATAAATTCTGTAATATTTTCTGGATTGGAAGGTGGTTTCCTATTAATTCAAGTGTGGGGAAACTGAAAATGATGTTAGAATTAGAGAATTTCATTGCTTAGTATCCTATCTTTACCCAAGCAATGTCAGAAGGGGATAAAAAATTAGAATCTTAATTTGTGTAGTGTTTGATGGATTGAAAGGTTGTTACCTATCAATTCAAGTCAGGAGAGACAAAAAATGACATAAGAATTGAAAAATTCCATTATTTAGGCCTAGTACCCCATTCCTACCCTAGGCCGGGTCAGACGGGGCAAAACTACCATTTGTGGTTTTGCAATAATTGAAATAAATATATAATTGAAAGGTTGTTTCCAATTAATTCAAGTCCAGGGAGACCAACAATAAAAAATGCAGTACTAAGTGATGGAATTTTCTGATTCTGATGTCATTTTTGGTCTCCCCAAACTTGAATTAATAAAAAAAGGACCTTTCAACCAGAAAAATATTGTAGAAATCTAAATTCAAGATCCCCCTCTTTCTTGAAAAGGGGGGTATTTTTGCAGGGCCGATTTTGAATATGTTACCAAGCAAATTTGTTTGAACATTTTGGTGCCAGAAACATTTCTGTTGCTATAATGCCAAGGATTGGCCTTTTTTCTATAGTATTACTAGACAATTTCTAGTATGGATTTGGGTTAAACTGAATGATTAATTATTAGTTAATGACCTGGAAATGAATAAAAAAAAAGGTTCCTGAGAACCACTTCAGAATCTATCAAGTCAATCAGAATCAAGCAATCACCAATCCTAGAAATCTCTGTCATGATTTTTAAGGCTTCATTTATAACTAATACCGTACCAGTAAGAATGGGAGATCTATTTGTAATCTATTTCATTATGTTTAATGAAAGTTGAGGAATTAGCCTACGTCAGGAGAGACAAAAAATGACATAAGAATTGAAAAATTCCATTATTTAGGCCTAGTACCCCATTCCTACCCTAGGCCGGGTCAGACGGGGCAAAACTACCATTTGTGGTTTCGCAATAATTGAAATAAATATATAATTGAAAGGTTGTTTCCAATTAATTCAAGTCCAGGGAGACCAACAATAAAAAATGCAGTACTAAGTGATGGAATTTTCTGATTCTGATGTCATTTTTGGTCTCCCCAAACTTGAATTAATAAAAAAAGGACCTTTCAACCAGAAAAATATTGTAGAAATCTAAATTCAAGATCCCCCTCTTTCTTGAAAAGGGGGTATTTTTGCAGGGCCGATTTTGAATATGTTACCAAGCAAATTTGTTTGAACATTTTGGTGCCAGAAACATTTCTGTTGCTATAATGCCAAGGATTGGCCTTTTTTCTATAGTATTACTAGACAATTTCTAGTATGGATTTGGGTTAAACTGAATGATTAATTATTAGTTAATGACCTGGAAATGAATAAAAAAAAGGTTCCTGAGAACCACTTCAGAATCTATCAAGTCAATCAGAATCAAGCAATCACCAATCCTAGAAATCTCTGTCATGATTTTTAAGGCTTCATTTATAACTAATACCGTACCAGTAAGAATGGGAGATCTATTTGTAATCTATTTCATTATGTTTAATGAAAGTTGAGGAATCAGCCTACGTCAGCTATACCAACTCTTATCATTTCTGATCAAGCCATCTGTATAGATGTAAGACTTTCAGGGTGTGTATCCATTCTCTTACTGCTATTAAATTAAATAAAAAAACAAGTTTTTTTTAACTGACAGTAAGGAGCGATATTAAAACTTAAAACGAACAGAAATTATTCCGTATACAAAAGGGGCTGTCTCCTGCTCTACGCCTCGCTCATTACACTAAAGTTTTTTATTATTTTAAAAAATAGAGTTGTGAGAAAGAGTCAAACTTAAGCGTAAAGCGCGAGGCGTTGAGGAGGGGACAGCCCCTTTCATATACGGAATAATTTCTGTTCGTTTTAAGTTTTAATGTTGCTTCCTACTTTCAGTTTTAAAAAAAATGTTTTTTTATTTAATTTTTTTAATTTAATTTTTAATTTTTTATTTAATTTTTTTATTTATTTAATTTTTGAACGTTTTTGAATTAATGGAGGTTTTGATTACGGCTCACCGCACATGAATAATTAAAAAAAATTGCATATTAATTTTACTCTTATTTGGTTAAATGGCTTTCTCGAAAGTTGTTTAATTTTATTTACGAACGTTTTGATTAGTAATAAATATACGTAACTTACGAATTAACTTACCTAACGAACTTCTATATTCATATATTTTTGATGCGTACATTAGGGGCTTCGCCCCCTAGTCAATACCACGCTATTTACACTAAAGTTCGAATTTTGTTAAAATTCTTTAAAAATTAACCCTTAATAACAAATGCCGTTAATTAGAATAAATAGCTCTTATGAAAATACTAAAAAATCTTTGGCTTAAAGAGCGAGGTATTGACTAGGGGACGAACCCAATCATATACGTAATAATTTCTGTTCGTTTTCAGTTTTGATGTTGCTCCTTACTTTCAGTTGAAAAACTTGTTTATTTTTTTTATTTAATTTCTGATCGTTTTTTTTTTAAATAATGCTGTGAAATCCACCGCCCCTTTCATAGCAATGTCCCTTCCCCCATGAAAACTTTTTCCATGGAAAGATCCTCCCAGATAACCCCCGACCCCCCCCCCCACTACCAGAAAAAAAATCCCCCTTGAAAACGTATACTTCCCAATAACCAATACTATATGTAAATATTGGGTAAAGTCCCACCCCCCAGGGACTTTGGGGGATTAAGTCATCCTAAAAGACATATTTATTATATTTTCGACCATGCTGAACAAAACGGCTATCTCAAAATTTTGATCGGGTGACTTTGGGGAAAAAATGAGCGTGGGAGGGGGCCTAGTTGCCCTCCATTTTTTTGGTCTCTTAAAAAGGGCATTAGAACTTTTAATTTACGTTCGAATAAACCCTCCCACGATATTCTAAGGACCACTGGGTCGATACGATCACCCTTGGGAAAAACAAACAAACAAAAAAATAAATAAACAGGCATCCATGATCTTTCTTCTGGCAAAAAATAAAAAATTCCACATTTTTGCAGATAGGAGCTTGAAACCTCCACAAAAGAGCTCTCTGATACGCTGGATCTGATGGTGTGATTTTCATTAAAGTTCGATAGCTTTTAGGGGTCTTTCCCTTTTTTTTCGAAAATCAGCCAAATTTTCTCGGGCGCGTAACTTTTGATGGGTACGACTAAACTTGATGAAACTTATATATTTGAAATCAGTATTAAAATCTGATTCTTTTCATGTATCTATTGGTATCAAAATCCCGTTCTTTAGGGTTTCGGTTACTATTGAGCTGGGTCACTCCTTGCTTACAGTTCGTTACCATGAACTGTTTGAAAATTCTTTGGATATCCAACTGGAGGCACTCTAATATGTTTTCTTCTATTGGAGGAAAGGTGGGACTTTCATCATTTTCTATAGAGAAGTTTCAGGTCCTTTGCTGAAATGTTTATAGTTGAGCTCCCATCTTGGTATGGAGTTCCAGAAATAAGTCCAGGATGAAATACAATCTTTCCTCATATTTGCTTTGTCACCAAACGTGAATTAAAAAACAGGATATGGATACCCATATGAATTAATTTTTATTAATACTGAAGGATGTTGCATCTACTGGCAATACCATATGCTACGGCCCCTTGTTCAACTGTAGGTTTTATATATCAGAAGTAAAAATCTAAAACAATCGTTAATGAATGCCTAGTCTGTGCCAGCCAATCTCTACAATTCTCAGTTTCTGGAAGGAGGTCTTTTTAACTTCCCTCACATCTGGTCTCCAAAATCAATCTTGGATTAACTCAAACCTAGCATCCTCAAATGTAAGTATATGCTAACAAACACACGTCATATATACTATAAAACACAAACGCCAACAGCAGTTTTTTAAATGAACAACTTCCCAAGCTTGTTTTTCCTTTCTTTTTTTAATTCTGTGAAGTTTGCATTCAGAATTATCATAGCCCGATAAGTAATTTCATCCATAATTGGGCAAGTTGATCCTGATACAACCATAATTTTACCATTTGAATTAAATAAGCCCATAAAACTATGTGCTATAAGAAATTAGTAAAATTATTGATGATGGTTTTTGACTATATTAAAAACTAGCATAGTTGGAAGAATGAAACATTCAAGAATTCATTAATAACCTAAATCATGGCTTAGATGATGTTCTCAAGCTACCCTCTTTATTCCTTCCCTACTTCAATGGCTTTGAAGATTGCAAAGAAAATCACCCCTAATTTTGGAAAAAGAAATACTTCACCTTAATTTTGATTTGAGTCTGCTTTTCTTGGAATTTAGGTCTTGAAAGCATAAGTCCAATGATTTGAATTAGATTTGAAGCTACTATTTTTATCAGCGTTTTGCTTAGTGTATCAAAGGTTAGTGACTCTTAGAGGGGAAAGTAGTGAGGTAGATACTCTGAAAGACCTTCTAGTGTGTAACTTAGGCTTTAGATCCAATCCCAAGCTTCCTTCCAATAACAAAACTACTTTCTAAGATGATAAAGAAGCTGGTACTAGTCTAGCTTCTTTTTGTGTGTCTGATAAGTGTATTTTTGACCATGTTGATCTGTGTTCTGTTTTATCTTGTATTGATAAGTCGTGTACTTTTGCTCATGCATCTTCAGGATTGGAGCGCAGGTTTAAAACCCAATGTTTTTTAGGGCGACACCTAAAGTATTCACGACCCCCCCCCCCTCCCCAAGTTCATGTTCCATTCGACTTTCAGTCTTGTCCCCCTGCATACCCGATACAGAGCAGTATACCTCAGGAATCCATCCCTCGAAACAATCCTCCGCCCCAAGTACTTACGCGTGCCCAGTCAGTCCAACCCCCACAATCACTTTACTCAATTCGGACCATCCTCAAACCCTCCCTCACTCACATTGCTCCCAAAAACCCACTTCATTTCAACTACGTTCTTCTCCGTGTGTCCAAGAAGTTACCGACCGGTTCTGGACTCTACCCGTTATTTGCCGAAACAAACCCAACCGCGCCCCTCTCAGACCCCCTCCACCGTACTTCCATCCCTCAGCATCATCTTGCCCCCCCCCATATAAAGAACATTCCCAATTTGACTTATTCCCAGATCACCAGGAAACCTTTCTCCCTTCCCTTGCACTTTATCCTCCCTGGCTACCCTACCAGTATGACTCTGGTCTAAGAGTAAGCAGGCAGAATGATCCACAGGTAACACCTCTATGCAGAGTTTCTAAAACTTCAAATAGTAAGACGAATTCCATCGTAGTTCCATCCCAACTTAATAATATTCCCATAATTTGTCCGCTGTCCTCCTTTTCTCTCAAGCCCGGTCCAGTCCCGCCTTTTAATACTGCCTCAAAACTACCCCCTTACCCACAGTATCCTCCTCATAAACTTCAACCCCAAATAACTCCATCCCGAATTGAGAAAACATCCCAATGCCGACATCGGAATAAAATTTCAACTGTCCTGGTCACCACTGGCGACAGTCAGAATTTTGATAAACCTACCAAACTCGAGGGTATTTCTAAAATTGAAGAAATTAATATTATTGCTTTGACAGAGGTTTAGTCCAAGAACCCAGATTACCTAAAAATCCGCAATTATACTCTGTTTATAAAACTTCGCCCTCCCGATCACCCTCTCGGGAAATAAGGGGGTAGTATATTATTTTTTGTCCGAGATAACCTCCAACCTAAACTCATCCCCACCCCCCACTTATCAGATTACGATGAAATTCTATGGCTGGGCCTTAGACCAAAAGTACTCCCCCGCCCTTTCAATTTAATTGTAACCGCCGTCTTTTATCATTCCCCTAACCAAAGTATTGACCAGAAACGCAAATTTATACAACAATTTCTTACAAGTGCTGACTTTGTGTTATCAAAGTATCCGAACGCTGGTATTTGCTTACTTGGCGATGCAAATGACCTGAGGATAGACTCTATCTGCACCTCTCTTAATATTAAACAACTGGTTAAAATATCTACAACAAAAGCTAACACCTCTCTGGATGTCATTTGTTCAAACATGAGTAAGTATTACAACTCCCCGCAAGCGCTACCACCATTAGGCGGCAGTTATCACTATTGTCTTCTTTTTTCTCCCTCTTCAGTCATTGAACATTCCTTTACTACCTTCATTGGGGTTTGCCGTCCCCTCAGTGACACAGGCCTTTTTTCTTTTGGATTAAATAAAAAAAAACAAGTTTTTTAAACTGAAAGTAAGGAGCGACATTAAAACTTAAAACGAACAGAAATTATTCCGTATATGAAAGGGGCTGTCCCCTCCTCAACGCCTCGCTCTTTATTCCGTATATGAAACGGGCTGTCCCCTCCTCAACGCCTCGCTCTTTACGCTAAAGTTTGACTCTGTCTCACAATTTTTTTTTAAAACAATAAAAAACTTTAGCGTAAAGAGCGAGGCGTTGAGGAGGGGACAGCCCCTTTCATATACGGAATAAAGAGCGAGCCGTTGAGGAGGGGACAGCCCTTTCATATACGGAATAATTTCTGTTCGTTTTAAGTTTTAATGTCGCTCCTTACTTTCAGTTTAAAAAACTTGTTTTTTTATTTAATTTCTGATCGTTTTTTAGTTAATGCAGCTTTTATTTGCATAAAAATTTTACTTTTCTTTTGCTAAATGAATGTCTTTACAAATTAACTTACGTAACTAACTTCTATATTCGTATATTTTTCTTCTGGCAAAAATTCAAAGTTGCAGATTTTTGCAGATATGAGCTTGAAACCTATGTAATAGGGTTTTCTGATACGCTGAATCTGACGTTGTGATTTTCATTAAAATTCTTTCACTTGTAGGGGATGTTTCCCCCTCTTTAAAAAATCGAGTAAATTTCCTCAGGCTTGTTGCCTTTGATGAGTAATACTAAACTTAATAAGATTTATATATTTAGAATCAGCATTATAAACACATTCTTTTGATACATTTATTGACATCAAAATTCCGTTTTTAAAAGTTTCGATTACTATTGAGCCGTATCGCTTGCTTTTTTATTGTTTTTTTTATTACTTATATGTTATTACGTATATGAGGGGGTTCTCTCCTTAGTCAATACCACGCTCTTTACGTTAAAATTAAAAAAAAAAATTAATTCACCAACCCCGGAATCACAAAGGCCGTTTAATTAGAATAGATCGCTCTTTTGAAAACACTAAAAAAAAAACTGTAGCATACAGAGCGAGGTATTGACTTGGGGGAAAACCCCCTCACATACGTTATAATTTTTGTTCATTTTAAGTTCTAATATTCCTTCTTACATTTCAGTTGAAAAAACTTGTTTTTTTTTTTATTTAATTTCTGATCGTTTTTTAAATAATGCTTGGAAATCCGGCGCCCCCTTCATAGAAATTTCCCTTACCCCAAAGAAACATCCTCCACGGAAAAATTCTCCAGAGTAACTCCCTCCTCTAGCCCCCCTCCAGAAAAAATCCTTCCTGAAAATGGTTGTATACTTCCCAATAACCAGTAAATAATGCTGGCAAGTCCGGCGCCCCCTTCATGGTAATTTCCCTTCCCCCATGAAAACTTCCTTCATGAACAGATCCTCCAACATAACCCCCAACCCACCCTTCCCTCCCACTACCAGAAAAAAAAACCTCCTGAAAACTTCTGTATACTTCCGAATAACCAATACTATATGTTAACATTGGGTAAAGTTCATATCTTTTAGCCCTCCCTCTGGGTACTTCGGGGATTAAGTCATCCCAAAAGACATAT
>NC_142796.1:67955688-68027378 GCF_049724085.1 Artemia sp. Qi Xiang Cuo | reverse complement strand
CTAATTTTTACTCAAATGGCATATTTGGTGCATTGTTACTCAAGAAACGGTGCGTTCACCACATGTCCGTTTCACTGGCAGCGCTACCCCATACCAGGCAGTTTATAAAACAGTCCTTTAAGTATCAGAAAAGGCCAACGAAGTAAAATAAGACTGAAATCTCTGGCATGAATCTTCAAACTCAAATTCTCTTCCTTGTAATCTAATAGTTTAAGCCCCATCCTTTATTATACTAATAAAAGGCATCCACAGTTATTTATTTGAAGCAAATTGAGAGAAACAAGAAGCCTATATCCAAATAGAAAACTAAGTTGTAATCAAATTAATTCTACATCGAGAGCTAACCCCATTTCAGGCCTAATAACCTTTAGTGGATTAAGAGAGCATAGATAATGCTGCCTTTGAAGATATACACAACACGAAAATTTATCTCTACTAAAGAGACATTACGCGAAGGATCACTGGGGATAATTGAATCGAGACAGTATACTTTTTAGGGAAAATTAGAGCTTTTAAAGTGTAAATTGGATAGAACTTTCATCAAGATTCAAAGGACACAAACCAGTGGTCTCAATTTAGGGGATTGGCTAGATTTTGGAAAGTACCTTACATTGAAAAACGTCTTCTTTGGTATTTTGTTGGAAAAATTGCAATTTTTGTATCCCCCCCCGTTACTTGACACCACTGATAAAAAAAAACACAAAGGAAAAGTTAGGAAATTAGTCTGGCAAAGAAGTATTTTTCTCAAGTAAATTAGTGGTACCCCTTTAATGAGCTGTGCCGCAGCCAAAAAACACACTGCTTTTCTCATCAATCTCACTTGGTTAGGCTGTCAATCTCAATCTCTTTTCCCATCAATCTCACTTCTACACTACAGTTTAATATCAGCATGAAACCAAGTAGAGAAATAAAAGCAAAACGTACTATGAACGTGTTGAACGTGTCTTACATCAATAATTTTATTCAAAACTTTAAAAAATAATAACTCCACGTGAAATTACTGCTTATTTGAAATCTACAGTGACCAGATGTCCCCTGCGACCTGATGTGACCTTCCCTCATCCTCCTGTTCATCATTGTGAAGCTAGAAGCTGAAAAAACTTCCGTTCTGGTGTCTACAGTTGATCTGATTTTAAGAATAGCTTTGCAAATCTAGTGCTTATACAGACTTGGCTCTGCGGAGTCTATCAAGGTCCTTTTAGGCAAAGAGAGCGGGGATGAAACGAGGCACCAGATATCACTTTAGTCTCCACAAACAGTTGCGGTATATTCAGAGCTAGAGACTTTAGGATTTCTCTGTCTTTCTTGTGTTTTAGCTCCTAATTCCATGGGACAGTCCGAACAATCTTGTCCGAACAATATGTCTAGTCTGAACAATCTTGGAAAACACACAACCTTCTCGTTCGCCAACTCAAACTGATCCAAAGAAATTGTTGCTATCCAGACATCAATGCTATCCACTAGACAATCCCCCCTTACATAAAACTCCCCTGCGACTTATGTCAATATGTTTTTCAATAACAAATACTATCTGTAAGAACGGACAAATTACAGAACTTAAAAAGGCTTAAAAAAGAACTTAAAAACGTACCTTCCCCATGGTCCTTGTAAAATTTGACAATTTGTATTCCGTGTCTTATACATTCACCTAGCCTTATAATACATTCACCTACATAAAGTTACAAGCCTATCCAAATATTGAATAAAACCAGGATGTGAGAAAAAAAATCAAAGGAATAAAAACAACGTTATGAAATACAAAATAATACTTCATAATAAATTCAATTTTAGGTTTTACCAAAAGCAAATTGGTCAACTTCAGGCAATTATCACAAATATAAAGCCTATATCAAACTAAGAGAAATTTGTTTTGAATAAATCACTAATACTCGGAGTCTTTAGCTGAGGGCAAAATTCGACTATTTTTTAGAATTCTTTGTAATCTTTTTAATCTATATGATAAAAAATCAAATTTCCTTTAGTAAATCCAAGCGTAGTATCAAACATCAGTAATGAAGTTTTTGGCATCCTGAATTCAAAGATGGAATCTTCGCCTCTCAATATTCCAAGCAATCATAGTCATCATTAGCTTTCACTAATACTCCTACAACACAATTCAGCTCTTTAGTTTCCCATTCTCTTCCATATTCAAAATTTTGACCAAATTTTTCCTTTCACATACCCACCATTTTCAGCATTTCGTTCGTATGGCAATTATTAAAATGGATAAAGAAACTTGAATGTCCAATTATTTTCGAAGTTGATTTGGGGACTTCCCTGAAATTCCCAAAAGAAAAATTGGGTTCTTCAGGATCTTTAAGAAAATTAACGTCAACAAAAATTAACGAATTTTGTTTCGCGTTAACGTTCCTGTATATATGAATACTTATTTTCGGGGAAAATTTGGAAAAACAGCTGTTTCTTTCAGGGAAAGGTACCTTCCCCATCAGGGGAAAATCTCCAGCATTTATTGGGGCGGGGGTGGGGGGGGGGGCAAGAGGGGTCCATATCTGGATAGTCAAAGGGCATCAGATATATAATATTTTTTTCTCCACATTATTGGCCCCCCCCCCCCTTGCCACCCCCAAACGACGCCCCTGTTCCCCATGGTCCTTGTAAAAATTGACTATTTGTATTTCGTATTAACGCTTGTGTATTTACAGATGTTAATATTTCAATACTTTGGTATTTCTAATGATGACAATCGCTGTATATCTGATCGAAATATCTAGACTTCTGTACATTTTTGAACATACATTTTTTTTGAACGTTTATTTGTTTGTCAAATGGAAGCATACAACATATCAGGCATAAGCCCAAGAATTTATTTCCTAGGGGAGAATGAGAAGAAAAGTTGCCAAACCGTAAAAAAAACAAATTATACAAAAACTAAGTAATTGTAAAGAAATTCGTTTAAATGTAACGGCTCAATGGAGGGGAAAAGGGCTCAAAGGGTCTGTATTGCTTACGAGCCTGGATCTTCATTATCGGCTAGTAGAGAAAGAAGCAAAAACTCTGAAGAAAAGGGTACCTTTTGCCGTCAATCTCAAATCTGCATTATCCGGGCGAAGGCTCAATCGAAATTCTGCTCGACTTGTAAACATTCTATAGGGCTCATTTGTGCCAAGGGTAGTGAGATCATCGATAAGAACACCTATGTAGCCTTCTGCACGACTGACAGTAAACTCATCTTGCCCCTTAGCCTGCAATAACCTTAAATAATTAGCAAACCAACAAAATTATTTAAATAATTAATACAATATGTAATATTATTATTAAATAATGTATTATATAAATGATTATATTATAGAGATAATTATATATTATAAAAAATAATTATTAAATAATTTAAATAGCTAGCTAATCAATAAAATAATAATTAGCAAACCAACAAAAGCTACTTTTGAGACGTAGGATGACAAAGTCAAATGTCTAAAACCGAGCCATTAGCTTTTGCTATGATTTTACCGCTTATACCAATTTGTAATGAGAATTTAAAGTTTTGGGACGGAGCTGGAAATAATAAACTACACCTAAGTTGATTTGACCCACTATTAGACTGAAAGAATCTTAGTTTATATGATTGGTAAGTGTCTTTAACACCTAGACAATCACAGGAGGTTATACAACAAGCGGATGAAGCCAGTATTTTTCTAAAGCATTTTTAAAATCGGAGCAAGTTGATTCCCGACCATCACAAGTGATTAAATTTATATATATATATATATATATATATATATATATATATATATATATATATATATATATATATATATATATATATATATATATATATATATATATATATATATATATATATATATATATATATATATATATATATATATATATATATATATATATATATATATATATATATATATATATATATATATATATATATATATATATATATATATATGCTTGAAATCTGAAGGTAAGGTAGTATTTCTGGTCCCGGGTGACACATATTATGCCTAGTTTGGAAAGTACCCTCCATTTTGTCTTATGACTGAGAGCACTACAAACTTTCAAGAGCATTTTCTTCTGAGGGCGGGATGAGGGGACTTACAAATTCGTCTTGAAAGAAAAGGAGAGAATTAAATTTTTTCCAGTCCCCAAAGAAGCGCATACACCAGTTTTTTATATTTTTTTTTCTGTGTTGTATGACAGGCCATTTGACTGTCTCTACGCTATCCTCTACGGTATAAACTAATGAAGTTACTGAAAAAATTACAGTACCCAGGATATCAAAATGAAAACATTGTTTGTCCCCTGGCTCTATCTACGGTCTATTCATGCCTGAAAACTGGGACTTTCTACGATTTTCTTTTGGTTGTCATACACATATAAAGATTATTTTAATGCGTAAATCCTTTTCGTTGTTGTCACAATTGAATCAAACAGTTTGTGGTAACGAACTGTACGTAAGGAGCGATGTGGCTCAATAGTAAACGAAACTCTAAAAAACGGAACTTTGATATCAATATATATGTATATCAAAAGAATCGGCTTATTGTGCTGATTCCAAATATATAAGATTCCTTAAGTTTAGTGTCTTTACGCTACACTTTTTGTCCCAAATGTTTAAGAACGAACCCTGAAACACAAGGTCTAAATAATAAGCTTTTTTAAAAGTTCTAAAAAAAACTTTAGCGTAAAGAGCGAGGTATTTAGGAGGGACAACCCCCTCATACATGTAATAATTACTATTCGTTTTATGTTTTGATGTTGCTCCTTACTTTCAGTTGAAAATACTTGTTTTTTTTTGTGCAATCTTGAAAGAGGGGAGCGGAAACTCTTGTTTACAAACAAGCCCTACCAACGTTTGTAACACCTAATTCGTCTGCAGCAAATCGTCGAATAATACAACAAGAGTAGGAAGAAACACCCATTCTGAAGAACAAATATAGGCTAATGGGAATATGTAGAAATTAAGCAATAACAGTGACAATTTCAAAACAAAAGAAAATAAGAATTCTTTTTATATGTCAATAGTCAACTAAAGGAATAAATATAACAGAGTAGAATAGCCTAATAGTATTTCTGAAAAGATGTCCGTAGAAAATAGCGACGAAGACCACACTGCCTTTCCATCACAAACAACAAAAACAAGAAAAACAATACGGAATTCTTTTCATAAGACAGTGAAAATAATTTGAATGAATACTTCGGCCCTATGTCCAAGGGCCGTCCTCAGCAAGACAAAAATATATAAAAGAAGAAAGACTCACAATAATATGCGACCAATAAAACTAAAGAGCAAAATTTTTAAAAACACTTCCAGCATCCTTACTTCGCGAAGTCCAACCAGGACTCTTTTATTAGGGTCTAAAGCTAAATAAACGGAATGCTCTCTACCTAATGTTTGCTTCACAAGATTTTTTATTTGAATAAATCAACATAACAAAAAAACATATACCCCCAACAGAGAGCAAAGCTCGTAAAAAGCTCGTACAAGAACTGTGAACTTCGCTGAAGTAAGGATGCTGGGACTGTTTTGAAAAATTTTACTTTTTAGTTTTATTGGTCGCATCTTATTGTAAGTCTTTCTTCTTTTATATATTTTTGTCTCGCTGAGGACGGCCCTTGGAAATAGGGCTAAAATATTCAGTCAAATTATCTTCACTGTCGTACGAAAATAATTCCCTATTGTTCTTCTTGTTTTTGTTGTTTGTGATGTCTTTGTAGGAATGTCAACTAACTAATGATTTCAAGTTTCTAATCTTGAATAATGTTAATAATATTCATATTAATGCATAGCTTAGATTTAGGGAAGTGTTTGTCTTTTTCTAAAGCAATCATGAAAGTTATACTGCTAGTGCTCCATGATGATAAATTCTTTTCGCTTATTTTCTTGTGATTTTTCACACACTTTCCTTATTTTTAAACTTGGCACCCGCGAATGTAAAAAACTGAATTAAAAAATAAAGATTTTTTCATTAGAGATTGAATTCCCGATTTTTTCTAATTTTCTAAGACGTATATAATTGTGTAAGTTTCCACATAACCAACTTAAAGGATGAGGTGTCATTTTTAGTGTCTTTGGCGCTTTAAGATCAATATTCGCTAAAGCAAAAGTACGCTAGTGACGATACTTGCACCCTACTCCATAGATCCCTTCTCAGTAGCATAAGTTAAGGCTTTACAGGGGCGGATTTAGATCAAAATCTTAGGGGGGGCTGGCAATATGACAAGGGCACCAATAATCAAAATCTTGGGGGGCAAATATGACAAGGGCGCCAATAAGACAAATCTTGGGGGAGGGGGGCAATGTGACACGGGCGCCAATAATTGACCAAATATTTTAAAAAGGAGTAAAAAAAAACAAAAAAAAAACAAGGAATGAAGGGACCAGAAAAACTCATGGGGTGGGGGTACCCTCCGACGCCCCTGGATCCGCCAGTGAGGCTTTATGTTAACTTAAGTAATCTTACAGAGCAAATTTTTTCCATAGCATAGGTCGTCCCAATATCACTTATCCGTAATTATTACATATACATATTCATAATAAAAGCAATATGCCATCTTCTTAAAAACAAAATACCCTCCAGTTTCATAAATCAACGACAAAAGCAAGAAATTGTAAGAATAATAAACAAAATAATGTAAAATAAAATATCAAATAAAGCTTCCTGCTCATGCACTGGCTATATATATGCAACATTGGCATTATTTTGAGCTATGTATTCAAAGGAAGAATTTTTTTGTGTATTTTTTTTTAATAGGAAGGCTTGAGAGAATTTTTTTATTTTTTATTATTTCTTAAAAAAGTAAGAAAAAAAGCTTTTGGCTTTTATGAATATTTTATTCGAGGATACAAGCAGGAAAATAGGCACAAATTACAGCCTTTAGTATAATGACGTGACTTAAGTTTGATATGCAGCGCATAAAACTACATTAGGCAGTCTGTTGAGCTAGAGGACCTGAATGTTTTGTTCAATCTCCACATGATAAAAACACACAAGAGGAATATTTCTCGTTTTCTTTTTGAAAACAAAAAGTGTGAAACATTTTGAGTATTTGGCGTTCCATTTTGAGTACAACGATGTCTTCTACGGCAATGCTGTTGAATTCGACTTACAAGCATTCCCAAGAGTTTCTTGCTGGCAAATCCTATTCCAGAAAATCTTATTAAAAGCCCACATTTTCCAGAAGAAAGCAATAACAGTTAAGTGCAAATTCAAATATTTCAGTGGGAATGAATAAAACGTAAATGGATAGTTACTTTTTCGATTGAACGCTCGTTTTGTGGGTTTTATGAAAAACTTTTTGATGCGTTATTGCCAATTCTTATATTAGGTTTTAAAATTACTTTATCGTCTTCTACTTCTTCTGAAGGTCACCGTCAATTTGAATCCCAAAATAGAGCTACGCAAAGGTTTATTGTGGGAGTAGAAAGATCATAATATTGTAAATGTTAATCAATGCTTGAGGTAAGGAAGGACCTAACCGCTTGTTGCTCCAAAAACTTATGAATCCAGACATGTCAAACCTTTTATCTTTCTCCTTCAGGCATCCTTTTGTTATTTTGCAGAATAAATCGAAGCAACAGACGAAGATAGTTTAAGCAACTTTTTTGTAACGGTTAAACGGCTACGTGAAAGGCAGAAAAAACTGAAGTATTTCAATTAAAATTTTCAAATAGATTTAAAGCCTCTCTTAAGACTTTCAGAATAAGCGGTAACTTTTTAATCAAATTCGAGTCGGGGGAGTATATAAAGTTTCCTTTAGTACCAACTAGAAAACTCGTAAACTTTTATATTTTTTAAGCCTACGCATGCAAATGGAATAAGTTAAGTAGAACACAATAACAGTTTCAAAGGCATTCAGCATATCTGTTGAAATACATAAAATTGAAAACATTTGAAAATTTATTGTTGATTTTGCCGATATGGTCTTGACAATGTAAGTTGTCTTTTTGTTTCTATTCTTTGAATGTTAAAATCTGTGTCAGAGCAGTTTGATTCATTTTTTTTCTTTTATCAAGAGATATAAGATATATGGTAGCTTTCCATTAACTACAGAAGCTACTTACGTTGGCATCCACCAGGAACAGGTCGTGAAGTAACTAAGGGTAACTTCGGCTTATATGGCCATCATCTTAATAAATTTCAATTGAATCCATCTCTCTCTTACTCTAATAATATTTTTAGTATATTTCAATTCCATAGTAATACCGATAACGATAAAAATGGAGATTTCCTCCACTAAAGATGCCTGTTGGCCATTTTAGTAAAAGCTATTAAAAAAAAGTAAATTCAATGTTACTTCTCTGTCGTTCCAGCTATTACAGTAGAGTCAGCTGGAACAAAAAATTAGTATTTAGTAACTTTTTGTCGAAACTGGAATACACCTTTAACTTTTAATATATACTTGATAATCTATACTATACTCTCTATATCTGACTGGAATCTATACTTTTATCTTAATGTGCATTCTTGTACTAGATATCGTCGCTGCCACGCCTCTTGGTCGTATATGAAAATTTCATACTTCCGATATAATTTCAAAAAACAATTGCATTGCCAAGCACCCCTCAGAGGAACAACCAGCAGGGCAATGCAGGTCAGGGCAATGCAGGGCAAGGCAATGCAGGGCAATGCAATCAAAGTGTGATTGAACCGATGTCGGTCCTACTCACCCTCACTTTGACAAAAGCTTAGAAAAAAGTTTTTCCCTTTTATGTCAGAAACGTAAAATGTCATTAGGTATGACAGCGAGTATATGTTTATGCTTCGCCTAATTAACAGGTTAAAAGTTTATATGGAGGTTTTAAATCTTGTGTTCTAATGCAATTAAAATGCTGTCCTAGATATCTGAAGCTGTCGATTAGGGAGAAAATCCCATAAAGAGGATCGGTTTTAAAAGATATTAAATGAAAAAAAGAAGTTTTTTTTTTACTGAAAGTAAGGAACGACATTAAAGCTTAAAACGAACAGAAATTATTCTGTATATGAAAGCGACTGTCCCCTAGTCAACACCTCGCTCTTTACGCTACAACTTTTTATTGTTTTAAAACATAAAGTTGTGAGACGGAGTCAAACTTTAGCGTAAAGAGCGAGGCGTTGAGGAGGGGACATCCCCTTTCATATACAGAATAATTTATGTTCGTTTTAAGTTTTAATGTCGCTCCTTTACTTTCAGTTAAAAAAACTTGTTTTTTTTATTTAATTTCTGATCGTTTTTAAATTTATGCAGCTTTGAACTTCTATATTCGTATATTTGTATTACGTATATTAGGGAGTTCGCCCCCAAGTCAATACCTCGCTCTTTATGCTAAAGTTCAAATTTTGTTCCGATCCTTTAAGAATGACCCCTTAATCACAAAGGCCGTTAATTACAATAAATAGCTCAGATGAAAGTACATAAACAAACTTTAGCGTAACGAGCGAATTAACGACTAGGGGGCGAACCCAATCATATACGTAATAATTTCGGTTACTTTAAAGTTTTGGTTACTCCTTACTTTCAGTTGAAAAAATTGTTGTTTTTTAAATTTAATTTCTGATCTCTTTTATAAATAATGCTGGGAAATCTGGCGCCCGCTTGATCCCTTCCCCCATGAAAAATTCCTCCATGGAAAGATCCGCCCACGTAAAACCCCCTCCCCCCTCCCCCAAATACCAGAAAAAAATCACCCCTGAAAACTTATGTATACTTCCCAATAAACAATACTGTATGTATTGGTTATTGGGCAATGTATTGGTTATTGGCCCAATACATTGGGCAAAGTTCATAACATGCAGACCTTCCCCCGGGGACTGTGGGGGATTATGTCAACCCCAAAAAACCAAAAAAAAAACAAAAAAAAACAAATACATGCATCCGTGATCTTCCTTCTGGCAAAAAATATAAAATTCCACATTTTTGCAGATAGGAGCTTGAAACCTCTATAGTAGGGTTTTCTGATACGCTGAATCTGATGGTATGCTTTTCATTAAATTTCTATGACTTTTAAAGTGTTTCCCCCCTTTTTCGAAAATAAGGCACATTTTTTCAGGCACGTAACTTTTGATGAGTAAGACTAAACTTGATGAAACTTAAATATTTGAAACCAGCATAAAAATCTGATTCTTTTGATGTATCTATTTCCATTGATATCAAAATTCCGTTTTTAGAGTTTCGGTTACTATTGAACCGGGTCGTTCCTTACTTACATTTCGTTACCACGAAATGCTTGGTTTTCGAAAAAGAAGATTTCTCTGAACAAGCATGCATGCAAGATTTGTTTAGGAGGGCTAACATTAAGCAGGGGAAGGGTAAACTTCAAAACAACGAAAATTAAGGAAATTATACGGAGAACATGAAAAATATAAGCTCCTTCTTTGTTGTGTGTACACGCCTGACTCTAAAAAGAAGTATATTCCCATTCATTAATGCCCATTATTAATTTTTACACAAATAATACAAAAAAATAGAAAGGGAAGGGATCAGTGGCGGTTCTGATTTCTCTTGTACCCGGGGTAAAATCTTAATTAGCGCCCCCCCACTCTCCCAAAAATTTCCCTCCCGCACTTTAACAAAATATTCATTTATTAACAAATATATTTATTGATTTAAATCAGATTTTTCCTATTGTAGTCTCTGCAAAATTATTAATTATCTCTGGAAAATGAATCTCGATTTAATTATCTGGGGAAAATAATAAATTTCGAATTCAATTTGCTCATACTTACTGCCAGATGCGTCCTCTACTTTATTACGCGTCCTCTACTGCGTTCTTAATTAAAATAAAATTAAAAAAGTTACAAAATGATTATAACCGTTAGATTATTTGTTTAAAATTTTGCACACCTAAAATTTCTGTGCCTGGGGCAAGTACTCCCTCCCCCCTAAAACTGGGCAAGTAGCAGTATTTCAGTAACGTCCTGGTACAAACAACCTATGGATGTTTCGGAAGGATGGCTACGAAACTACTTCGTCGTCAGCCACCTTGCCGCCCCCCCCCCCCAGTGCAAGATAAAGCACACAGTGAAAAAAAAAACCTGGGGCTATTTTTATGGTGAAACTTGGCAAATACAGGATCAGAATATTGTGATAAAATATAAGCATATAAAAATAAATAAACGTCGTATAAATGCCGTCTTACAGATTATTGCACTGAGCTTAAAGAAAAATTAAAAGCAAAAAATAAAATTGCATAGAACAAATATAAGCCTGTTGCCCCAAGGTGGAACAAATTCTAGACAAAATACATGTGTATTGTCTTTCTTAATATACCTAGAATAGAGACAGCGGATATTTTTTTTATTTTAGCAGCCTAGCGCCATGAACTCCGTTATAAAAAAGGACATTTTGATGCAAAGCATTTTGTACAGCCTGGATTTGCCGTCTTTCTTCGATGCCTGTAAAACTTCCCTAGCCCATCTGCCCAACACAGATTAATCATTTTTACAATATATTTTATAATTATTTCTAGAATCGCCAAAGCAGAAAGGAAATATTTTATGAACGTTATGAAATACTTAGAAAGTCTTATGAAACTGCACCCAACTTACAAACTGCAACTTACAACTTACAAACTGCACCCATATTTATCGAAATACAAAAAAAAGAAGAAGTAAAAGCAATTTGTTTTTTTTTAAATATCGTAGAAATTCTCTGTGTTTCCATTTTATTATTTTTTCTCAGATGAAGCAACTGAAATCAATATCAGTTTATATAAGCATGTATCTTCTTTATTTCAAATTTAAATAATTCTCTTTTCCAAACTGCCTTCTCAAGAACCGCTCGAATACGAAAAAAAAAAAAAAAATGCGATCAGTAGTTAATGAGATAAAAAGATAGTACAGATATTTCGGCAAAAACCGCTGCTAAGCCTTCCTCAGTGCTAAATGTTATGTTTTTTTTTCCTTTTTTTTCTTCCCCAAGAGATTGTGGTAATCCGTTTACTGTAGAAACTACGGTTTGATCATCAAAAAGAACTAAGTGATCTGAGTATTCAAAAGCGTGGAAGACTGTTCCATAATCAAAATCGTCAGTTTCGTTTCTAGACTTTAGAGATTTGTCTACTGAAGCGTTCGTGTAGTCCTTCTCCAAATTGTCTAAGGTTTCTGTCAACGTAAATTTTTTCCTTATGACTGAGTGACTCTATATAGGTAACTATTAAGAATAGGATCAGTTCTGTCTTTCCTGGAATTAAAAAACCCCACTGAGTCTTGAGTTTACTTCTGGAGGAGAAGGAACAAATTTTTCTGCAAAATTTATCCAAGTTTGTCACTGATTCTAGAGATAGTTGGTGGTATAATGAAATATTTTTTTTATGAGTTATACCTTTAGGACCGAGGGATCGGGAACGGATTTATTCTTTTTTGTCCATTAAATATTTTTCTATAGTTTCATCAACAATTCCATTGGGACAAGAATTACAGAATAAAATGCCTTTTATGTATTCAGCTCAGAGGCAAAGTGAATGCCTGAACAAATTTCTAAAACTCTATCGCTTATTTTCACAGAAGGAGTGGTTTGACGAGAAATGCATATAACGATCGTTGTAAGCAGGTTTCCAACATAGAGGAAATTAAAGATTGAAAATCTTTTTTAGAATGAGTATAAGAAGCTTCCCTAAATCTTCAACGTAAACCTTCAACTCCTCAACAATCTTCGACCTTAAGACGGAATCTTTAACTAATACAAATTGCATTTTCATGGGCACCGAAAGGGGGGGGGGGCAGGGGGGCACATGCCCCCCTTGAATTTTGGAATTAGAAATTAATTATATGGAAACCAAAGGAAAGAGAGCAGAATAGGGAAAAACCATGGAAAAAATGTGTTTTGCCCCATTGTTGGCCGCCTGCCAATAGATTTTGACCCTTAACAAGGAAAATATAAGTTCTAATTTTTGACTGAGTGACCCCTTTCCAGTTTTCCACCAACAGTTTTTCTATATGATTTGGTTGGAGTAACAAAAAAACAATCAAATTCTTCATAGTAATGAATGGTAAGTAAATAACGATCCTTGTGAATAACGAGAGTAAAAGAGCCTAACTATTGATAACATTCAATCAAAGAATCAGCTTTTTATAGTGATCCTAAATATGTATTTGTTTATTAGTAATAAGTGCAGTTATTAGTACACAAGAAAGTTCGTATTATTACAGAAAACACAAGTAAAACAACTTAATAAGGAGCAATTTCGGTAAAAATATGCCGTCAACTTTTACTTGCATTGCAAGAGTACCCATGAGCTGATATATGAAGCCACTATAATCAGAAATATTTCCCCGAAATGCTGGGAATTTATGTATTTCCCTCCTGAACAGATAGCCTTTGTTTTTTGTGTTATATTACCAGTTTTTTTTCCAGGAGTGATTGTATTTATCAGTAGTAAGGGTGTATAAGATCCGAAACTTACATAGTATCTTAGGTGCTGATCCGAAACTTACATGGAAACTTACACCTGAGAAACTACACTTACACGTGAACATTTTAAAAAGCTGGCAAAGTTTTTGTTATTGATAGGAATTGCACAATGAATGTACCATTTGACGTAGACATTTTTTAGGAGCCAATCAGAGACATCGATGGTTATTCCATATACGATAACTTGATTTCTGATTTGGGTTTGAATAAAAGGAATGGTTTTTATAACAATTCATATTAGTTGGAGAATTGAATACACAGAGAATAGTTTATTTGAGAGGATATTTCTGGAGAAAAATGAGTGGTGCATTTACATTATTGTAGATTAATGATGGATTTGGGTGGATTATGTTCCATGGCGTCTTTCCAGAGCATGTACTTATGGATTTGGGTGGATTATGTTCCCTCCTATCCTATTATAAGGGCTTATGTTCCCTCCCATGCTATTCTATAGCACCATGTTCCCTCCCATGCTATTATAAGGGCTTATGTTCCCTCCCATGCTATTCTAAGGGTTTATGTTCCCTCCCATGCTATTATAAGGGCTTATGTTCCCTCCCGTGCTATTCTACGACTTTATGTTCCTTCCTGTGCTATTTGCCTAGGTTACGTTCCTTGACACCTTTCCAGAGCATGTACTTGACGATGGAGAAAAAGGGTTAAAGTGATTAGTAATTACGAGCGGGGATTCCCCACTGGTTCCTAAATTGCCTTACGTTCCTTGGTACCTTTCCAGAGCATGTACTTGACGATGGAGAAAAATGGTTAAATTGATTAGCAATTACGAGCGGGGTTTCCCCGCTGGTTCCTGAATTGCCTTACGTTCCTTGGTACCTTTCCAGAGCATGTACTTGACGATGGAGAAAAAGTGTTAAAATGATTAGCAATTACGAGCGGGGTTTCCCCTCTGGTTCCTTAAGTGCCTTACGTTCCTTGGTACCTGTCCAGAGCATTTACTTGACGATGGAGAAATAGGGTTAAAGTGATTAGCAGTTACGAGCGGGGATTCCCCACTGGTTCCTGAATTGCCTTATGTTCCTTGGTACCTTTCCAGAGCATGTACTTGACGATAGAGAAAAAGGATTAAAGTGATTAGCAGTTAAGGTAACCTCAATGGCGTTTGAACAGTGTTATCAATTTAAAATAGAGTTTAACATTATAGTATACTAAAAACTTGATACTATGAGAGATGTAGATGGCAAGAAAAGAATTTTAATAATGGATAGCTTTACTTCTTCGATGTGTTCTGTATAATACACAAGTGGCGTTTGAATAGTGTTGTCAGTTTAAAATATGGTCTAACGTTATAGTATACTAGAAAGTTCATACTAAGAGAGATTTAGATGACAAGAAAAGAATTTTAATAAAGAAATCCAGAACAAACCATAGAAATCCTTGCAAATCAAGTAGTAAGGTGTAAGTGAATACGAATCATCAAGGATCATAAGCACCAATGACCCTAACCAGCAGAGACATCAACCCCCCATAGGTACCCTATCCCCAAACTCGAAGGGTGGCCCCTCCCCGCAAACTTTTTGGCCCCCGCCCCCCATTTTTTTATTTTTTTTATAACTTTTTTTATTTTTTTTAACATGATATATTTTTTCAACTTTATTTAAATCTCTAAATCATATCAGAAAAATAGAATGACACTTGATTTAAATTTTAAAATATATTCATGTGCATACCCATACTCCTATAGATGAGGACTGATGGTTCTAATTCAATATTTTTTTCACGAAAACAAAGTATTTTTATTTTTTTAACTAGATTTTTTTTTGGACTTCGAAATTATTCATTTTTTTTACATCTCTAAATCATATCAGAAAAATATAATGACACTTTTGATTTAAATTTTAAAATATATTCTTGTGCATACCCATACTCCTATTGATGAGAACTGATAGTTCTAATTCAATATTTTTTTTTCATGAAAGCAAACTATTTTTTATTATTTCAAAATTATTCAACTTTCTTTTTTTACATCTCTAAATCATATCAGAAAAATAGAATGACATTTTTTTTAAAACGAAATTTTTTTTTGGACTTCGAAATTATTCAACTTTTTTACATCTCCAAATCATATCAGAAAAATAGAATGACCCTTTTGATTTAAATTTTAAAATATATTCTTGTGCATACCCATACTCCTATTGATGATGACTGATGGTTCTAATTCAATATTTTTTTCATGAAAGCAAACTATTTTTTTTTTAACTAAATTTTTTTTGGGACTTCGAAATTATTAAACTTTTTTTACATCTCTAAATCATATCAGAAAAATATAATGACCCTTTTGATTTAAATTTTAAAATATATTCTTGTGCATACCTATACTCCTATTGATGATGACTGATGGTTCTAATTCAATATTTTTTCATAAAAGCAAATTATTTTTTTTTTAACAAAATTTTTTTGGACTTCAAAACTATTCAACTTTTTTTACATCTCTAAATCATATCAGAAAAATAGAATGACACGTTTGATTTAAATTTTAAAATATATTCTTGGGCATACCCATACTCCTATTGATGAGGACTGATGGTTCTAATTCAATATTTTTTTCATGAAAGCAAACTATTTTTTTTAACTAATTTTTTTTTTGACTTCGAAATTATTCAACTTTTTTTTTACATCTCTAAATCATATAAGAAAAATAGAATGGTACATTTGATTTAAATTTTAAAATATATTCTTGTGCATACCCATACTCCTATTGATGAAGACTGATGGTTCTAATTCAATATTTTATTTTTCATAAAAAACAAACTATTTTTTTAACTAATTTTTTTTTTTGGACTTCGAGATTATTCAACTTTTTTACATCTCCAAATCATATCAGAAAAATAGAATGACCCTTTTGATTTAAATTTTAATATATATTCTTTTGCATACCCATACTCCTATTGATGATGACTGATGGTTCTAATTCAATAATTTTTTCATGACCCTTTTGATTTAAATTTTAAAATATACCATCTCTAAATCTAATTATCTCTAATTTTTTAACATCTCTAAATCATATCAGAAAAATATAATGACACTTTTGATTTAAATTTTAAAATATATTCTTGTACATACCCATACTCCTATTGATGAGGACTGATGGTTCTAATTCAATATTTTTTTCATGAAAGCAAACTATTTTTTTTTTACTAAATTTTTTTTGGACTTCGAAATTATTCAACTTTTTTTTACATCTCTAAATCATATCATAAAAATATAATGACACTTTTGATTTAAATTTTAAAATATATTCTTTTGCATACCCATACTCGTATTGATGAGGACTGAGGGTTATAATTCAATATTTTTTTCATGAAAACAAACTATTTTTTTAACATTTTTTTTTTTTACTTCAAAATTATTCAACTTTTTTTTAAATCTCTAAATCATATCAGAAAAATAGAATGACACTCTTGATTTAAATTTTAAATATATTCTTGTGCATACCCATACTCCTATTGATGATGACTGATGGTTCTAATTCAATATTTTTTTCATAAAAGCAAACTATTTTTTTAACTAAATTTTTTTTGGACTTCGAAATTATTCAACTTTTTTTTACATCTCTAAATCATATCAGAAGAACAGAATGGTACTTTTGATTTAAATTTTAAAATATATTCTTGTGCATACCCATACTCCTATTGATGAGAACTGATGGTTCTAATTCAATATTTTTTTCTTGAAAGAAAACTATTTTTTTTTACTTCGAAATTATTCAACTTTCTTTTTTTACATCTTTAAAACATATCAGAAAAATAGAATGACACTTTTGATTTAAATTTAAAAATATATTCTTGTGCATACCCACACTCCTATTGATGAGGACTGATGGTTCTAATTCAATATTTTTTTCATGAAAACAAACTATTTTTTTAACATATTTTTTTTTTGACTTCGAAATTATTCAACTTTTTGTTAGAGTTCTAGTTTAGTTTAGTTTTAGTTAAGAGTTTAGATTTTTACCTTAGAGTCTTAGCTTGGAGTTTTAGTTAGAGTTCTAGTTTAGTTTAGTTACAGTTAAGAATTTAGAGTTTTAGCTTAGAGTCATAGGTTAGAGTTTTAGTTAAAGTTATAGTTTAGTTAAGTTATAGTTAAGAGTTAAGGGTTTTAGCTTAGATTCTTAGCTTAGAGTTTTTGTTAGAGTTCTAGTTTGGTTTAGTTTTAGTTAAGAGTTTGATGTTTTACCTTTTAGTTTCAGTTAGAGTTGTAGTTTAGTTTAGTTTTAGTTAAGAGTTTGGTGTTTTACCTTAGTGTCTTAGCTTAGAGTTTTAGTTAGAGTTCTAGTTTAGTTTAGTTTTAGTTTAGAGTTTTAGCTTAGAGTCTTAGCTTAGAGTTTTTGTTAGAGTTCTAGTTTAGTTTAGTTTTAGTTAAGAGTTTAGAGTTTTTAGCTTAGAGTCTTAGCTTAGAGTATTTGTTGAAGCTCTAGTTTAGTTTAGTTTTAGTTAAGAGCTTAGAGTTTTAGCTTAGAGTCTTAGCTTAGAGTTTACTTTATAGTTGAAGTTTAGTTTAGTAATAGTTAAGAGTTTTAGCTTAGAGTCTTAGCTTAGAGTTTTGTTAGAGTTATAGTTTAGTTTAGTTATAGTTAAGAGTTTGAAGTTTTACCTTAGAGACTTAGCTTAGAGTTTTAGTTTAGTTTAGTTTTAGTTAAGAGTTTAGAGTTTTAGCTTAGAGTGTTAGCTTAGAGTTCTAGTTTAGTTTAGTTTTAGTTAAGAGTTTAGAGTTTTTAGCTTAGAGTCTTAGCTTAGAGTTTTTGTTGACGTTCTAGTTTAGTTTAGTTTTAGTTAAGAGTTTAGATTTCTAGCCTAGAGTCTTAGCTTAGAGTTTTAGTTAGAGTTTAAGTTTAGTTTAGTAAAAGTTAAGAGTTTAAAGTTATAATATTATAATCATAGCTTAGAGTTTTTGTTGAAGTTCTAGTTTAGTTTAGTTTTATTTAAGAGTTTTAGCTTAGAGTTTTAGTTAGAGTTGAAGTTTAGTTTAGTAATAGATAAGAGTTTAGAGTTTTAGCTTATAGTTTTTGTTAGAGTTCTAGTTTAGTTTAGTTTTAGTTAAGATTTTAGGGTTTTACCATAAAGTCTTAGCTTAGAGCTATAGTTAGAGTTGAAATTTAGTTTAGTTATAGTTAAGAATTTAGAGTTTTAGTACACAATACAGAAATTTAATTCAGGAAATTATGAAAAAAAAATTTTAGACGGGGTTACGTGCGCGCGGGTAACACCGTCTAAATTTTTTTTTCATAATTTCCTGAATTAAATTTCTGTATTGTGTACTAAAACTCTAAATTCTTAACTATAACTAAACTAAACATAAACTCTAACTATAACTCTAAGCTAAGACTTTATGGTAAAACTCTAAACTCTAAACTATTAAACTCTTGTATGATTTAGAGATGTAAAAAAAAGAAAGTTGTATAATTTCGAAGTAAAAAAAAATAGTTTGCTTTCATGAAAAAAATATTGAATTAGAACCATCAGTTCTCATCAATAGGAGTATGGGTATGCACAAGAATATATTTTAAAATTCCAATCAAAAGTACCATTCTATTTTTCTGATATTATTTAGAGTTGTAAAAAAAAGTTGAATAATTTCGAATTCCAAAAAAAAATTAGTTAAAAAAAAATAGTTTGCTTTCATGAAAAAAATATTGAATTAGAACCATCAGTCATCATCAATAGGAGTATGGGTATGCACAATAATATATTTTAAAATTTAAATCAAAAGGGTCATGAAAAAAATATTGAATTAGAACCATCAGTCCTCATCAATAGGAGCATGGGTATGCTCAATAATATTTTTTAAAATTTAAATCAAAAGTGTCATTCTATTTTTCTGATATGATTTAGAGATGTAAAAAAGTTGAATAATTTCGAAGTCCAAAAAAAAAATTAGTTAAAAAAATAGCTTGTTTTTTATGAAAAATAAAATATTGAATTAGAACCATCAGTCGTCATCAATAGGAGTATGGGTATGCACAAGAATATATTTTAAAATTTAAATCAAAAGTACCTTTCTATTTTTCTGATATGATTTAGAGATGAAAAAAAAATGTTGAATAATTTCGAAGTCAAAAAAAAATTTAGTTAAAAAAAAAATAGTTTAATTTAATTAAAAAAATATTTAATTATAACAAACATTCATTATCAATAGAAGTATGGGTATGCACAAGACTATATTTTAAAATTTCAATCAAAAGTGTCCTTATATTTTTCCTATATGATTTAGAGATGTAAAAAAAGTTGAATAGTTTCGAAGTCCAAAAAAATTTAGTTAAAAAAAAAATAGTTTGCTTTCATGAAAAAATATTGAATTAGAACCATCAGTCCTCATCAAAAAGAGTATGGGTATGTACAAGAATATATTTTAAAATTTAAATCAAAAGTGTCATTATATTTTTCTGATATGATTTAGAGATGTAAAAAAAAGTTTAATAATTTCGAAGTTAAAAAAAAATTTAGTTAAAAAAAAATTGTTTGCTTTCATGAAAAAAATATTGAATTAGAACCATCAGTCCTCATCAATAGGAGTATGGGTATGCACATGAATATATTCTAAAATTTAAATCAAAAGTGTCATTCTATTTTTCTGATATGACTTAGAGATGTAAAAAAAGAAAGTTGAATAATTTCAAAGTAAAAAAAATAGTTTGCTTTCATGAAAAAAATATTGAATTAGAACCATCAGTCATCATCAATAGGAGTATGGGTATGCACAAGAACATATTTTAAAATTTAAATCAAAAGGGTCATTCTATTTTTCTGATATGATTTGGAGATGTAAAAAAAGAAAGTTGAATAATTTCGAAGTAAAAAAAAATAGTTTGCTTTCATGAAAAAAAATATTGAATTAGAACCATCAGTTCTCATCAATAGGAGTATGGGTATGCACAAGAATATATTTTAAAATTTAAATCAAAAGTGTCATTACATTTTTCTGATATTATTTAGAGATGTGAAAAAAAAGTTGAATAATTTCGAAGTCCAAAAAAAAGAATGTAGTTAAAAAAAAAAGTTTGGTTTCATGAAAAAAATATTGAATTAGAACGATCAGTCCTCATCAATAGGAGTATGGGTATGCAAAAGAATATATTTTAAAATTTAAATCAAGTGTCATTCTATTTTTCTGATATGATTTAGAGATGTAAAAAAAGTTGAAAAAATATATCATGTTAAAAAAAAATAATACAAAAAGTTATAAAAAAAACTTAAAAAAATGGGGGGAGGAGGCCAAAAAGTTAGAGGGGAGGGGGCACCCTTTCGAGTTTGGGGATAGGGGACCTTTGGGGGGTTGATGTCTCTGCTGGTTAGGGTCATTGGTGCTTATGATCCTTGATGGTTTGTACTCACATACACTTTACTACTTGATTTGCAAGGATTTCTATGGTTTGTTCTGGATTTCTTTATTAAAATTCTTTTCTTGTCATCTACATCTCTCTTAGTATCAACTTTTTAGTATATTATAACGTTAGACCATATTTTAAACTGACAACACTATTCAAACGCTACTTGTGTACTATACAGAACACATCGAAGAAGTAAAGCTATCCATTATTAAAATTCTTTTCTTGCCATCTACATCTCTCATAGTATCAAGTTTTTAGTATACTATAATGTTAAACTCTATTTTAAATTGACAACACTGTTCAAACGCCATTGAGGTTACCTTAACTGCTAATCATTTTAATCCTTTTTCTCTATCGTCAAGTACATGCTCTGAAAAGGTACCAAGGAACATAAGGCAATTCAGGAACCAGTGGGGAATCCCCGCTCGTAATTGCTAATCACTTTAACTCTTTTTCTCCATCGTCAAGTACATGCTCTGGAAAGGTACCAAGGAACGTAAGGCAATTAAGGACCCAGCGGGGAACCCCCGCTCATAATTGCTAATCACTTTAACCCTTTTTCGCCATCGTCAAGTACATGCTCTGGAAAGGTACCAAGGAACGTAAGGCAATTCAGGAACCAGCGGGGAATCCCCGCTCGTAATTGCTAATCACTTTAACCCTTTTTCTACATCGTCAAATACATGCTCTGGAAAGGTACCAAGGAACGTAAGGCAATTCAGGAACCAGCGGGGAATCCCCGCTCGTAATTGCTAATCACTTTAACCCTTTTTCTCCATCGTCAAGTACATGCTCTGGAAAGGTGTCAAGGAACGTAACCTAGGCAAATAGCACAGGAAGGAACATAAAGTCGTAGAATAGCACGGGAGGGAACATAAGCCCTTAAAATTGCATGGGAGGGAACATAAACCCTTAGAATAGCATGGGAGGGAACATAAGCCCTTATAATAGCATGGGAGGGAACATGGTGCTATAGAATAGCATGGGAGGGAACATAAGCCCTTATAATAGCATAGGAAGGAACATAATCCACCCAAATCCATAAGTACATGCTCTGGAAAGACACCAAGGAACATAATCCACCCAAATCCATCATTAATCTCCAATAATGTAAATGCATCACTCATTTTTTCTCTACTAATATTCTCTCAAATAAAGTATTTTCCCTGTATTCAATTCTCCTACTAATGAATTGTAGTGAAAACCATTCCTTTGATTCAAACCACAACCACCAATCAAGTTATCGTATATGAAACAATCATCGCTGTCTCTGATTGGCTCCTAAAAAATGTCTACGTCAAACGATACATTCATTGTGCAATTCCTATCAATAACAAAAACCATGCCAGCTTTTTAAAATGTTCACGTGTAAGTGTAGTGTCTCAGGTGTAAGTTTCCATGTAAGTTTCGGATCAGTACCTAAGATACTATGTAAGTTTCGGATCTTATACACCCTTACTTTTATCTAGTTGTCACTTTGAAAAAGATTAAATTTTTTACAGTTATGAAGTATAAACCTGTCAAATATACTGGTTTTTGGTAGTCAAAATTAAATTAAAAAAAATGAATTAAAAATGTTTATTTGACATTCTTAATCTTAGTTTTAATGTTTTACTTTGAACAAAATACTTTGATGATGAGTTACTTTTTATAAACACTGAGTCTAAAGGAATTAAATATTTTGGTGTTTGATAACCAAGGTCAGAACTGTCAATATTGTTAAAAAAGATATGCGTCCAACGCTTCGGCAATGTTCAACAGAACTGAATGCTGGGAGTTTATATCTTAGTTTTTGCAAGTAGGCTATTGCTTTTGTGTATTTTTTGTAATTACGTACTTTTTTCATTTTTATATACTTTTACTTTAATTGACATACTTTTTCTATTGCATTTAGAAAAATGTTTGTCTCTAAATAAACAAGTTTTTTCAACTGAAAGTAAGGAACAACATTAAAACTTAAAACAAACAGAAATTATTACGTAAATGAAGGGGGTCGCCTCGTCCTCAACACCTCGCTCTACACGCTAGAGTTTTTCGGCACTTTAAAAAAAGTTACTTATTGTTCTAATTAAACAACCCTTGTGTTTCAGGAGTCGTTTTTAACTTTCAGTTGAAAAAAGCTTGTTTTTTCTTTTTTCTGATCGTTCTTTAAATAACGCCAGGATACCTGGTCCCACCTCCAAGGAAAAATCCCCTTCCCATAGAAATATCCTCTGGACAATTCAATTCTGGCGAAAATTTACCCCGGACAATTACCCTTAACATCTCCACGCGTAAAATTGAATCGGTAAAGAGAAAGCAAGACATACAGAGAAATTTCGTATAAGAATTCTGGCAAATTCATCCAGTGTAAAATTTGCCCTGAAAAATCCACCCTCTGGAAACTTCCCTCTCCATGGAAAATTTTCGCAGTAGAAAATTCGTCCTCCCCCTCCCCCATTCAAAAAATGTATGCATACTTCCCAATAACAAATAAAACAACGGGCAAATTTAATAACTTAAAAACATTTCCCCAGGGCCTGTAGGGGGTCATTTTATCTCCGAAGACATAGTTATTGGGCCTTTCAGCTATTCTGAACAAAAAATCTATCTCAAAATTCTGATCGGAAGATTTTGGGAAAAAAGTGGCATGGGAGGGTCTAGTTGCCTTCCAATTTTTTTGGTCACTTAAAAAGGGCACTACAACTTTTAATTCCTGTTAGCCCTCTCCCGACGTTCTAGGCCCACTGGGTTTATACGATAACCCTGGAAAAGATAAAACAACAAATGAACACGCATCCGTGATTTTTCTTCTGGTAAAAATTACAAAATTCCACGTTTTTGCATATAAAAACCTCCACAGTAGGGTTCTTTCATACGCTGAATCTGATGGTGTGATTTTTATTAAAATTCTATGACTTCAATGGGGCCTTTCCCCTTTTTTAAAAAATCAGGCAAATTTTCTCAGGCTCATAGCTTTTGGTGGGTATAACTAAACTTAATGAAACATATATTTGGAATCAGCATAATAAGCCAATTCTTTTGATACTTCTATTGGTATCAAAATTCTGTTTTTTTTTTAGAGTTTTGGTTACAATTGAGCCGGGTCACTCCTTGAGGTCGTTTACCCCTCAAAATCCAAACAGAGATCTTTGAAATATTGATCGTTTTTTCTGCGTTACCAAAAGTATTATATTCATAAGACTTTACAGTTTCATGAAATGTAATTAAACAAATAGAAAAGTTTTTTTCAGCCAAAGTAAGAAACAAGTTTAAAACTTAAAACAAATATAAAATACTCTGTGTATAAGGGGGACTGCCCCCTTCTCAACACCTTGCTCATTAAACGAAAGTGTTTCAGTACTTTGAAAAATCTTTTTCCCCCAATTGCAAATTTTCTTTAAAAAAATTGGAAGAAAGCCAAACCTCACAGTGAGGAACTAAGGAAGAGACAGCCCCCTTCAAATAAAGAATAATTTGTTTAAATAGGTTTCAAATCTGTTTCTTGCTTATATACTCTGTATATAAGAGGGATTGCCCCCTTCTCAACACATTGCTCATTAAAAAAAAAAAAAATACGGTCTTTTGAAAAATCTTTTTTTTTCCAATTGAAAATTTTCTTTAAAAATTTGGAAAAAAACTAAACTTCATAGTAAAGAGTAAGGAGCTTAGGAGAAGACAGCCCCCTTCATACAAAGAATAATATGTTCAAATAGATTTCAAATCTGTCCTTGCTCTCAACTGAAAAGCTCGTTTTTTTATTTAATTTCTGATTGTTTTCCAAATCATACCCAGGCCTAACCAAGGTATAATTTCGGGTACCGGTCCCTTAAATCCATGGTTAATTGCTTTTAAAATGTGTAAATCGATAATTGTATGTTGGTTAGTACCGCCCTATGTTTAATTTTGCAATTTCAATTTTAGATAAAATTTGAATATAGAAAAAAACATTGGTGAAGAATAGTAATTTTGGTGAAAAGTCCTCGTTAATATTACTACTAAAAAATTTCGATTGAAAACTAAGTTCCAAGCAGTATTTGCTGCCCAAAGAAATTTCCTGGCAGGGCTGATGATGACCTGCGTTGCTTTTTCAACCTCTGAGGTGGTAGATATGGGAATCTGACATTTTAGCTGTATAGAGAAACATTTTAATTAATTCCTACTCCTACCTCTTTCAACACTTATCTGAAGCCTCATGAAGAGTAAGCAGTTAGTCCATTAAAATGTAGGCCTCTTATGCCTCTTATGCAGGAATCTACCCTACCCCCACCTAAACAATGACTCACCCCATCCTTAAAACTGATGCGCAATCACAGATCACCAAACGTAGCCTAATTTCGTTACAAATAAAGCGAATCAACTTGGTTGAATCCAGTGCTGCCACCGTGTGGCATTACTTCTTTTGCAACTGGGGAGCCTAAAATATAGTTATTTATACTATTAAATCAATTAGCTTCTCAGGATTTTAAATTGATTGCAAATTCGTCCTCTTTGGGGTAAAGTCGTAGTTTGGTGCCGTAAACCACCTAGACTGTTACCCAACCACCACTGCTATTTTGGCGTCTGCCCCCCTGGAAAATTTTCTGCCGGCACCCTTGTGCAGATTTTAATCAAACACATTCAAATACATAAAAAAACTTATTAGTAAAGGCAACTAAAATTCATCATAAGAGACATTTTTTATGTCTCACATCAGTATAACCAGTGTTGTCTTTCAGCCTATTTCCATTCGATTAAAATGAAGAACTGCAATTTCATCTGTTTTTCTCCTTTTAGTTATTTTTATCAGTTAAAAATTGCTTAAATATTCAAGCACTTCTTTAGACTGTTATATTTAGCATAAACAAAGTTTCTTCGTGGTATTAAGGATACTTTTTGCAAAACAATGTTTCTTTTTCAGCATGAAGGGGCGGGATCTTATGAAGGGAGATCACCAGTAGATGAATTTTCCACAGCGAGAATAAACAACCATCGATGACTGTGTATTAGGCCAAACACCGGATCAATTTTTTCCGTTTCTTTACAGCCCAGAATTCACTTTGGAAAAGATGAGGAAAACAAGAGAAGCTGTAAAAGAGTTGGAAAACAGGAAAGAATTCATACTTCCACTGACGTTTTTGTAGCTGTTGCTTATATTGACATTGACCCTAAGTGTGCCAATGCCTAAAGGCAGCTGAAACCTGTCCAGTTGTATATCTAGGAGTTGATAGGAAGCTTACCAAGAAAACTGCCGTGGCAATTCAGTTCAATCATTGTCAATAAAAAACTTAGAATTCTCTTCTCTGAAAGATTAGGATTTAAAGAGACCGAAAGGCTATAGATAAGGCTGAAGTAAAACACAGAAATAATGTCTTTAATAATCTGAGTTCATTTGGTTCTCTCACATGCTGACGTAGAAAACTCCTCCATAGCACTTTGTTTTTCGCCAAAAAGCTCTCAATAGAAGTGGTTCGGGGCATTGAAATACCCGCAAGCTCTTTGGACTCTCTCTCTCAAAAAGATTATTGGTATCTGTGTGTGGATTCTATCCTTTTGACTTAGATGATATTCATGACAAATCGTGTCTTAAAAGCAAAAAAGCGCCAGTCATGAACATCCAATAGAACATCAAGCTGTCTTACAAGACACCCTAGTGAAAACTATTGCGAATATCGACAGAAAACAAAAAATTGTTTAAAAATTGACCTCGTTTCCATTATTCCAATCCTTATTAATATCACAATAAACTAAAATTTGTCATAGCATTTCAGGTATGGTTCTGGAAGGCTCATAAAAATACTATCCGTTTCCAAGTTATTTATTTACAAGTAAGGTTCATCAGTTGTTGTGATGAAACTAATAATTTGGATCCCGCACTCAAAACCACTAGCCACAAACACTTCCACTAGCCAAGACCGTTCGCAAAGACGAGTGTAGTAGCTTTCTTCTAGTCTGGAATGCACATGAAAAGAAAAGTTGGATTCAATATCCAACTTAAGAATACAAGAAAGAGTAAACAACAGCGATTCTAAACAAGTTCTAATAGGTAAGTTTGACCTACTTTACCACCAGCATTGATCCCAGCAATGATTCCTTGCGCAGCTGCCTCTTCATAGCCAGTGGTGCCGTTGATTTGACCAGCAAAATAGAGATTGCCAACTCTTTTGGTTTCTAAAGTCGGTTTTACTTCCCTTGGATCAACATAGTCATATTCAACTCCGTACCCTAAAAGAAGAAAAACAAAAGAAAGTTTTTTTTAAGGAAAAATGATTGATAAATACGATTTTACGTCGCTTACCTGCTTTTAGTGGGAGAAATCGACCCTACTGAAGTGAAGGTCAACTGCGAAGACCAAAGGCCAGAGCTATCGAGTGCAGCTTGTGAGGGCCATAGATAAAAGCCAAAGGAGGAAGGATAGGCAAAGAGCTGGCAAGCATAAATGCGGATATATATATATATATATATATATATATATATATATATATATATATATATATATATATATATTCTATATTCTATATGCCTTATTATATTATATATATATATATATATATATATATATATATATATATATATATATCTATATATATACTATATATATATATATATATATATATATATATATATATATATATATATATATATTCTATATTATATATGCATATATATATATATATATATATATATATATATATATATATATATATATATATATATATATATATATATATAACTGAAAAGAGAAAAGGATCATCAAATAGTAGCCTACTTGGTCAGATTATCTTTGAATCAGAGAATACAGTCCCATAGAAAAAAAGGAAATTACATTAAAAAATACTAGAGGTATTAACGATGCAAATGCACGAATGAGTAAGTGTATCAAAAGCAAAGAGTCATGTCTAAAGGGGGAAAAGTAGGGCAGGCATTCTTAGATTTGTTACTATGAAAGGCAAGCAGGCTTAAAGCAGACAGGAAGAACGTCATTGCTCGCGTCTCCACCATCCCGTTTGTTGCTATGAATTGTCAGAAATAATTAAAACTAATAACAATATATTATTAGTTCTTAGAAACATAAATGTAACCTAACAAATTTACTAGTAAGGTTATGTTCCAGCAGAAACAGTAACATTTTCTAAGCGGATATGACAAAACGAATAATCTATGTGGATTCCGGCTTGAATTACTAAAGAAAAACGAACTTATTAGCCTATATGATTGATCTATTTAAATGATCTTAGATTCCTTTCTGGAAAACCGACCAATAATACATATTTAACAATACATAAACAGGAAAGAGCTAACCTTGTCAATAGAAATAGTAGCTCTAGAAGAATTTATTTCAACAACAATATCAACCACCCCCCCCCCCCCCTAAAAAAATCTTCTATTCATGCTGATTCCAAATATGTCAAATTTTAAATTTATCTATAAAAAATTATTAGCCTAAGGGATTTTGTATAATTTTCGAAAAGAGGAGAAACGCGCCCTAACAATGGGTATGATCTTGATGTCCACTGTCAAATTCAAAGTCTTTGAGAAACTCCAAACGAAAGTTTCAAGTCCCTATCTGCCAAAATGCAAAAATTCGGTAATTTTCCATAACGACTGTCATGGATGCGTGTTAATTGGCTTCCTTTTTTGTCAGGGGTGATCGTATCAAGTTTGTGGTCGCAGAATATCAGGAGAAGGTTCATTCGAACAAAAATTAAAGTTCCAGTGCCCTTATTAAGTAAAACAAAGATATTGTAGCAAAGAAAAGTGACAATTTCCGCTTTTGTGGCACTAACAACAATTTTGGCTGATCTCTAAAGTCAAAAAAGGTACACTTTTGGGCCTGAATTTCCTAACTTCAAGTTAGAGATCCTTTAGATAAATATGGACGGGGCACTTACCACCTAAAAACTTTTCAACGGGGGAATATGTTTGAACTGAGCATATAATATGGGTGCTGAGAGGTCAACAGAGCCCCACTTATTAGGTATATATTTTAAGTGCAAAATAAAAGATTGCACTCGTAGGCTTGCCTGCCAACACATTAGGGAGAGAGGGTTGGGGACAACCCCTAAGAGCAAGATCGGTCCGAGAATCCCTCCTATAACCATGAAATTAAAATTTGTTTTCAGCATCTCAATCCCCCATCCCCTAGATATATTTCAAGGAGAATCACTTTTTAGGGGTGAATATAACAGTCAAAGTATTGCTACAAAATAGTTATCTCAAGCATTAAAATAGGAGATTAAAAGATAAGAGAGTCATGCTCCTTCAACCCTAGAATAAAGAAAAATATAATAGTTAAACAAACGGAAATTAAGTATTTAAAAAGAAAAAGTTTTTTAAGTGAAAATAAAGAGTGACACTGAAATTTTAAACAAACAAAATTGTCCTACAAAAAAGTTCTTCATGCTCAGTTTTCAACATACTGTAGACAGGAACCGTACTATCATTAAATCATAGGTTAAAAATTGATGTCAGTGGTATAGCCCCAATCATAGATAGGAACATTTATGTGTCTTTTAGTTTGTGACGTTGCTCTTTGATAGGCAGCGCAATAGCGCTGCCTAAGCAAAGAGCGATGTGGGCCAATGTGTTATTTATGTCTTTTTTTTCTTTTTTTTTGTATCTTCTCACCAAGACACTTCGTATAGAAAGAGTTGTCGTAGAATTTCGAAAGGGGCTCATTCGATTGAAAATTGAAAGTTCTAGTGCCCTTTTTAAGAGTCAAAAGTCATTGGAAGGTAGCCAGTCCCGCCCCACGCCCATCCTTTACCTAAACACACCCAATCAAATTTTGAGATTGCCTTCTTGTTCAGCATAGTTGAAAGGTCTAGTAATTATGTCTTTGGTGTGGAACCCCCCCCCCCCACAGCCTGATACAGCACTCGTAGGTGTTCCTTACGCCAAACCTAAGAAACACGGTTATTAGCGAGAATTCGCTACAAAGTAAATTTAAGAGCCAGATTTATACCACCGTTCTAAATCAGATCGCAGTCCATTGTTTCATTTATAAAAATTATGATTGATTAAACCTTGCTTTTGAGGAAGCGACATATTCAGAGGAACCTAAGACTATACCTTTGGTTATTATTGATATGTTATGATATTTATAGAAAAAAAACGGGACTACATCAAAACAAAATAATTAACAAATAACAAATAAATAGACATCTTATCGGCGCAAAAATGATTATATAAAACTAGCCAGAAACACCCCACTTTCTTCAATATACTTCTCACTTAACCTGAGAAATACCCACAGCCACCCAAGTAGCATCAAAACAATCTCTCCCAATCACACTTCATCGTATTTCTAAAGGATTACCCCACCACCAGGTGTACATCCTTAGAGCACCAATCCTTCCGCCATGTGTGGCATGGTTCAACAATGCCTCTTCATGCTGCTACGTATGAAAAACTTCACGCTCCAAATGGCACATATCCACTACGCGCAACGCACGCAACTTGGTGTATAAGATTTTTGAAAGAAGACCATCTCTTGCATATTCCCCCACAACCGAAGATGTTATCTTGTAAGTCTTCCAATGTTTCCCATCCAAAAATAAAATGAGATACTTTCATTCACACACACATATTGCGCATGAACAAGAGCCTTTTTTCTAACATCCTTAATATATGTTCTTGTTTTTCGAGGGTAGAGGGAGATCCAGCCCTTGGTTCAATAAAATGAGCCCTCAAATACCTCTATATGATGTTTCAGGCCCCCATTAGCGGTAAAGAAAAAAAAACGAGTTAAAAAAGGAGACACATAACTGCTTCTCATGCAAAAAATGGATTTTCTTTGCTACTTAAGATGGGGGACTGTAATTTCCCTATATAAGGTTTTCTACTGTGTTGGTTCCAATCATGCAGTTTTCGTTTTGATCCGACACCATCTTTGATGGATTTTAGGATATTTTTAATCCCTTAAATAAACTTTTATCATTAAAATTAATCGTTGTAATGGTTACCATTCCTTGATCAGCTTCAAATGAGGATTCTTTCTCACTTGACAATTTTTTTAAACCCAGCTTTAAAATTTCGGTTACTATTGGCTAGAGTTCGTTATTTAATAGGTTGCATATATCGCGCTGCAAACAAGATAGGTTGCATCTGACGCTGCAACCATGATAACCCTCAATTTAACCCCCCTTTCCAAACTCAAATTAAAAACAGTATATTCTCCCCATCTCTTTTTCACCCGCCAATATATTTAAAGCATGTTTAAATTATTCTCGAAGTATAAAACCCAGACAAATGCCTAATGAGGGAAATCTTTCCTTAAATGAAGATTATTAAATCTCTTGAACGGAAAAAAGAAATTGTATGGTCAGCTCATCCTCTTTTTACGTCGTGCAAACCCTTTTCAAAGCAACGAAAAAGCTTAGATACTCCATTAGACAACAAGATAACGGTTTTAATCAGGGTTTATAAGAAAATGCTAACGGAAGCAATAAGTATGACTCATTTTTGAAATACAAATGGATTGATGTCATGGCAACCGAATAAACGAGGAAAAATTAAGGAGAGTAATTATAGAATCCACTACTTCTGCAACTAGGGCCGTACAAAAAAGCTTATTTAAGACTTGAACATAGGTATAGGATTAAAAACGCTTCTTGGCAACTAAGGTCCTTACGCCGGCCCAGCAGTGCGTTGCTATAGTTGAGTTATAACTCTGGGTCCCGTCAGTGGCGGATCCTGGGGGGTGGCGAGGGGGGGCGCGCCCCCTAGCGTAGTTTAAAGTAGCGTAATTTACTTAATTAACTCTAGTTTGCGTTAATTAAACTTGCTCCTAACGCAAGTTTATCGGATCAACCTATTTTGCACCTCCCCAAAAAAAAAATTGGTTCGGATCAACCTATTTTGCACAACCCTACCTAAAATTTTTTTCGCATCAACCTATTTTGCACCCCCCCCCCTAAAAAAATCCTGGATCCGCTCCTGTGTCCCGTATTATCAAGCTATATCAATCCCACTGCACCACCACAGGACTTTATTTTAAGGGACAATAATTACTACTAGTAGTAAAAACTCACTGCAGCAGCAAGCCACCTGAGATCAACACAGCTACGCAAGCTCCTCCACCATCCAAATTCTTGGGGTTTCACCCCTCTTTCTTTTCTTTTTCAGATGAATCACCTGTTTTCGTTTCCTTAATTGCATTTGCTTAGATTTGCCTATAATATAATTTTCAGTGATTAGTTAAAGTCTCGTTGCTAAGCTATAGTGGTTTTGCAATAAGTAAGCTTTCAAGCTAAATGCAATTTTTGTCTTCTTGGACTTGACCGTTGAAAGTTAATTGAATTCAAATAGTGTTTGGTTTTAAAGCTGTCATTTATATGATTGGCCGGGGCCAATCCAAGGTCCATCCCTACTCAAAGTCCTTTTGGACAGAAGTAGTGATTTTGTTTTTAGCCTACTTTCAGAGCTGATTCATGTATGTGTGGTTTAAGTGACCTTTGGGAGAAACACAAGCGAGTTATTTTTTACAACCGAGCTAGATTATTTTTCCATGAACCCAGGCGGGGTAGCAAAAGAGTTCCCGAGAAATACCGTCATTAGTATATCGACAGGAGGGGTCCGTTTACCCACCAAATAGATAGCTAGAGATATTAGCAGTAACCCAGGTGGTGGCACCCTTGGCCTAGAGTTTGGCCCTTTTGATCCTTCGATCTCGTTACCATATCCTGGAACAGGGTATACCGCAACAGGGTATTACCATACCCTATATTTACATTACACTGGTGGAGGTCGCGGGGCATCCCACTCTAATAAGTGGTGCCAACGTTGGTTTCATTACAATAAGTGGTGCCAGCGACTTTAAACAAAACTAATTCATTCAAAGCCTCCCTCTTTACCACTTCTTACGAAGTTCCAATTTCCCTTAAATCCTACCTTACGACCTTCTCCCACTCCATTTGGAGACGACAAGCTTTTCGTTTAGCCCTTGATGGTTGGCCGACAAGAACGATCGTTGGTAGTATGTCAACCTTATTCTGCAAAACGTGTCCTAGCCATCTCAACCTTTCTCTCATTACAGCCCTCAAACCCCATTATAGGCCTAGATAGAACCAAATTTTTCGTACAGCTTACTTTACAGTTTGAAATAAGATTAATCAGATGAGTACCCAGAACAATCCGTAGACAGTTCCTCTGGAAAACATCTAACAAATCCTCCTCCATCTTTCGAAGCGCCCACGTTCCGATACCATACTTAACCACTGTCACCACTGTAGCTTATAATATTCTAATCTTGGTTCGAAGACATATCTTCCTTAGCTATTCTACTTTTTAACATCTCTACTGCACCCACCGCCTTTACTAATCATACTGCCTAGGTAAGGGTAAACTATTCACTTGATGGATCTTCTCGTTATCAAAAACCCCCTCTTCACTTATTCCCGGCGTAAGCGACATAGTCTTCTTAACAAGGCCAGATCCAGGGGGTACAACCCCCCCCCTCAAAAAAAAAATTGCCCGACTCTCAAAAACGTAATAAAATTCATATAAACAAATTGTGATGCCTTTTTTTTTAACTTTTTTACCCCCTCCCCCCCCCCGAACAGAAATCCTGGATACGCCCTTGCTTCTTAATATTAATTTTTAAACCTATTCTTGTAACCTGAACTCTCAAAACCTAAAAAAAACTTCAGTTTGCTAACATTTTCATTTACGACACTCAAATCATCTGCATAGTCAAAGTTTAGGAAAGTTTTACTTTGTCATTTGATTCCATGCTCTCCCTTATTCTTTGCCGTGTTCGTTGAAAAGAATCATCTGAATGAGAATAGAATGCAACCCTGCTTAACTCTTGATTCAATAGGAAACCAGCTACTACCTTAACCACAGCAACTATTTTACGCATATAACACTAATCACTTTAATTAATTTATTTGATATACCATACAAGGATAGGACCTTCACTAAAGCTCTTCTGCCGGCTGTATCAAACGATTCCTCATAATCTACAAACCTGAGGACTAGAGGAATCTGATGACACAGACACTTCTCCATTATTAACCTAAGAGTAAAAATTTGGTCGACCCATCCCCTTCCCTTCCTAAAACCATGCTGTTCTTCTCCTAAAACTTTATCTATATCATCTCTAAGTCTAAAGAGTATAATCGTACTAAGTACTTAGCTTCTTACAGAAACCAAGCCCATGTCTCTACAGTTACCACACTCACTCTTATAGCCTTTCTTATAAACAGGTTTAATTAAAGTTTTCCTAAAATCGCTAGGTACTTTCGCTTTTTAAAAAATCATATTAATAATCTTCGATATCTTATCTATAACTTGACAACCACCATATATAAAGAAAATTCATTTACCACACTATCAGCACCTGGAACCTTAATATTTTTTAACCCTTTTAGTTCTATCTCTAATTCTTTCTCGCAAAATAAATCTTCCCTCACTTCCAAAGCGTCACAAACTTTTTCATTCTTTCATATATCATTTCCTATAGCTCTATCATGGTCTTGCCCGTTCTCAAAATGTTCAACCCATCTCTCTTTAACTCAGCCTCAATTAGTAATTATAAGGAAAATGTTAAAGAGAGATGGGCAGAAAACGTTGAGAGAGTGTTGATAAGCGTGATAAAGCTGCAAGAAATGATATAGAAGAGAATATAAAAAGGGCAAAGGGGCAAAACGGGAAAGGTTTACAGCAGAAAAAGACAACGAAAAATATCATTGTCGCAGGTTCCATATGGCTTTAAAATACAAAGATGAAGAAATGGTTGAAAATTTGACAAAACACGGCCAGGACAGGACTTTAGCCCTGTCTGTAGGGCTACAGTCAGGCCTAGATTTACCAATAGGCCCACTAGGCCCGAGCCTAGGGGCGCACAATGCCGGGGGAACTATAAATTATCACTGAGTATTTGTTTTCTTAACAAAAACTGGACCAATGTTATTTATCGTCAAAGTGCCAGGTGCACTCTGCTGTCATGTAGCTTATTCACAGGAAAGTGTTTTAAAACAACACAAGAATTCCGTGGCCACTTATAAACGTCAGATTTCTCCGAAAGAATGGCAGCTGAGAGTTCGGTATCATTTCTCTCTTTTATTACTTTTGGATTATCGGCTGCGTTCTGTTCAGTGCTTCCACTATCCCCGAACTTTCGGGGATTTCCCTTAAAATCTCACAAAAACGAAGCGCCAAAAACGCTTGGGCCTAGGAGTGTCAAAGCTTTAAATCCGGCCCTGGCTACAATAGCCCTGTAGGTAAATGTATTTTAGAAGAAATATATCATTCCATTCTAGGCAAATCGTAAGTAACCTTAAGGTCCCCCTTTCGCTTAATGACTTACTGTTCTCTAGAGAACCTGAGATGACACTTACTACCATCGGTAGAAAAGAAATTAGAAAATGGACACCTAATGAAAAAATAAACAATCTAAAGTAACAACAGTATTATTAAATTACCTGATCTATCAAGACGTCAATGACCCACTTTGTATGGATTCAATAAAGATGCAACTAGCCCAGCAAGTTCTTTTAGGAACTCATGGGCAGAAGTGGAAAGGATATCACCGTGAAAATGGAAAGTATTGCAATTGACTTCAGCCTAGTGGCGTTCTGGCGTTTCTTGCGCCCAGGACAAAATCTTGATTAGCACCGTCTCCTGTCTCCCAAAAATTTTCGGAACAAATTTTACAAAATGTTCATTTATTAACCAAATTTTCATCTATTAACAAAAATTTTTATTCATTTAAATCTGACTTCTCTTACTTTATATGGCCAAATATATGGGGAAAATGAAAATTTCGGATCCACTTGCTTCTGTATACTGCAAACTGCGCCTTCTGCTTTATTTTAATAAAAAATAAATTTCAAAAATTACAAAATGAATATAAATCTTTTTTATATTCAATGTTTATATAGATTATTTATTTGAAATTTGCGCCCCTAAAATTTTCTGCTCCCGAGGCAAATGCCCCCTCCGTTCCTACTAAAACCACCCCTGACTTCAGCCATTGGGCAGTATTGTCCAGTTAGAAACCTTTTAGCGGAAATGGCCAATCCCAATGTTAAATAAGATTATGGTTGATCGTCATTGTACTATACTGCTTAAAATGACCGCTTAAAAGTCGTTGAGATTATAGTACGATGTAACAAACCTATACGGTGTGAAAATTTATGCCATCGACTATGACAGCAAGACACCTTCTGACATCACATCTTCAGACACGCCTATCATCAGTCTATGGGGAGCAAAGTATAATCACCTACGGAACAAGTACTGGCAAAACTCTCCAAAAGTGACCCCGCGCACCTCAGCGCCTCTAGACAAAAAGTGCTGTACTTCTTAATAGCTCCGAGCCAAAGTACTTTGCTACGAGCCAATAAATTATGCTAGAGCGTGATTCAGGCGACGAGTTACCGGGAAAGTTGTATTGAATTGTGTAACTACGGTATTTAGTTGCCAGCTTCGCATAGGTATGGAATCGTCTCCGGAGACGCGGACAAAGGGTCACTTTTTTTGTGTGGAGAGGATAGGTTTTGTCAGTACTTGTTCCGTAGGTGATTATACTTTGATGGGGAGTGTGTGACAGTTACACTTGTGGTAGAAAAAAATGGAATCCAATTTTTAAATATAATTACAGACAGGCTTTATAGTAGATGTGATTATTTACAGATGGAATTTATTGTAGAAGTTATTATATAGCACACATGAAAAACCTTTTGTCTTTTTCTTAGCTGAAACTTAGTAAAAAGTGAAGCACGGGTAACTAGGCAGAGGAGTCAGTGAAATATGACACCATACCCCAGAAAGGCAGCTTGCTGTATCACCTTGTATATGAAGATGCATTTTTGTCAACCGATGCATTTCATTTTAATTTTATATTTTGTTACTTACAAAAGAATTTAGATCGATAAATTCATTTTCAAAAGAGCTTTAAACACCCTTCTATTATGTTTCAGTGCCCCACTAGCGGCGAAAAAAAACATCACAGCTTCTTATGCAAAAAAGTGATTTTCAGTAGAGAGGGGGGTGCTATTCCGGTACGTACCACGTGGTTTATGGTTTTCTCACTGAGAATGAAAAAACAGAATTTTTCTCACTTGAAAAAACATGATTTTTCTCACTTTTATGGATGTTTTTTTGGACGTTTATGTGTGTTGGTCAATTTATTTTATTTTTTTAATGTATTTCAAAATAATTTTTTGTACTTTTTATGTTTTTTGTCAGTGATAATGAAAAAAACAGCGACGAGTACAGCAATTTATGGATGTTTTATGGTTTTTGTCAGTGAGAATGAAAAAACAGGATTTTTCTCACATTGATGGATGTCAACATCAATTTATGTATGTTTTATGGTTTTTGTCAGTGAGAATGAAAAAACATGAATTTTCTCACTTTTATGGATGTTTCAAGGTCGATTTGTTTGTTGTTGTTTGTCCAGGTGTAATGACAATGGGTGATTTACATAATCGCGGGGAATTATTGATTCACGAAAGGGGAATTAAGAAACAAACATGGCTTCTTTGATCTTTAGGCTAACCTAACCTGAGAAATTTATTTACATAATCGCTAGGGGAATGTATTGGTTCAGGAATTGGGATTTAGGAACAAAACATTGATTATTCGATATTTAGGCGAACCTAACCTGAGAAATTGATTTACATAATCAGCGGGGGAATTATTGGTTCACGAAGGGGAAATAAGAAACAAACATGGCTTCATTGATCTTTAGATCTGAGGGATTTATTTGTTGTTGTTGTTTTGGCCAAGTGCATGCTAGGGATTAATGTCAAGGTGTCCAGTAATAGGAAACCGGAAGTACATGCATCCTTCTCAGCCAATCAGCGACTCGGTTACATATCCTTTATCAGCCAATCAGAGGATCGCTTACATATGGTTTCCTCCACCTTGAATTTATCCGTCGGCAGGGACGATCAGTTTCGTTTTAGCTGCGAGAGAGTTGACATCTGAAACCAAAAATGTTCGATACATGTCCACTGTGCATGTACACTCTTGGCAGTTGGACTCAATGTGAGAATTATACAATTATTGATGACTATAGTGAAAAGTGTAAATTATGTAATCCTTGTGAATTACATAGAGGCTATGCAGCACAAATTAAAGGATGTAATTCATGTCTTGAAGAGATTTGTGACTCTCACCCTAGAGGACACCTGTGCTCCAATTGTCACTATAATAAATGTGATCAGTGGGAGAATACTTACCCCGCTATGATTGGAAAGAATCCCAAACGTGATTTTAGTTTATTGCTATGAGATTGGTATCGTCGTGGATTTAAATTATTCTGGGAGGAGGAGCCGGGTCAGCGATTCAACTGTTGGAACAGCAAAAGAATATGGTTTCTACGTCATCGTTGTGACGACACTGTCTATTATGACTATAAACCAAGTGATTTTTATTTGGCAGTTACCGAATGTGATTCACCATTTGAAAACACTGTATGCGATATTGCTTCAAATAGACATATTGAAACTCGTGAATTTCATAATATGAATACAAATAGTATCATTGACTATACAAAAAGATATGACAAGGGTGAAGTTACATTGCACTGTAGAAAATGTGACCCTGACTATGCAGTCAATCAAGATCAATATACAGTGAATCCAAATGATTTACCAGCATTAGTGGTTCACGGCAGTTGCCTATACACCGATGAAGAAATCTAAATTGAAGATTTAAAGACATTGTTGTATATATATGCATTTTATTAATAAACAAATTCACAAACATTTTTTAAGCACTTTACTCTAAGGGCACTTTTCTCACTTTGATGTATTTTCATGGTTTCGATGAAATTGATTTACATAATCGAGGGGAATTATTGATTCACGAAAGGGGAGAGAATTTTTGAGAACTTGATTTAGATAATAGCTAGGGGAATTATTGATTTACGAAAAGGGGAATAAAGAAACAAGTATGGCTTCTTTGATCTTAGGTCTGAGGGATAAACGCTGTTTGGGTTAGAGAGAAAAATTAATATTCTATTTTTAAATAAGGCTTCGTTGATCTTTAGTGTCAGGAATTATAAATGACATAAAATGTTATCTTGGAATTATGCGGGAGTCTAAAGAGATAGAAATTCTATTTTTAAATACGGCTTCACTAATCTTTAAGTCGGAGAGATAAATTGATATTCTAACGAAACCTTAATAGTGTAGCTAGGAACATTTATGAGATGAAGAGATTAACGCGGGAAAAGGGTTTCTTACTAATTTGAAATGTGACAGCCCAGGGATGCCAAAAACAAAAGGAACACGCAGAAATTACGTTTAGGGGTTATTTGAGCGAAAGCGTTTTAGACATTTTAGGGAATTATTTCAGTGAAACAGGTGGAGACATTTAAAAGATGATTTTGAAGAAGTTTTAGAAGAGAATTTGAGGGTGAAACTCAGTGGTCATTATAATACATAAGTTCCATTTGAACAGTGTCGTGAGGTCCTCTACCCCAACCCCAAAGGGTTCTGATCCCCCATCCCAACCCCGAAGGAAGCCCCCGGCCCCCCGGACCCCCAAAGGCCCTCCCGGGTCCCCAAAGGACCACCCAGCCCCCAAGGGTCCCCCAGACCCCCTAATGTCTCCCCCCCGGGCCCCCAAAGAGTCCCCTCCCCATTGTTTAATACTTTTTTAAGGCATTATTATATCTTTTCAGAGCAAGCTACTTTCTTAATGTCCCTCCTAAACCCATTTTCCAACTTGAAGTACTTATCTATTACACTCTCAACTATACTTTAAAGCTTTTTGGATGCCTTAACACCAAGAAATACTTTTAAAAGACCATTTCCGAGGAAGTTACGTTCTTAATATCCCTCCAAAACATATTTTCCCACTTGAACTAATTATCTTTTTCACCCACATCTATAATTCACATCTTTTTGAAATACTCAACACCAAGAAATACTTTTCTTAGACCATTTCAGAGCAAGTTACTTTCTTAATGTCCCTCCTAAACCAATTTTGCAACTTGAAGTACTTATCTTTTTCACCCAAGACTATACTTTACAGCTTTTAGGATACCTCAATACCAAGAAATTCTTTTCAAAGACCATTTCAGAGCAAGTTACATTCTTAATGTCCCTCCTAAACCCATTTTCCAACTTGAAGTACTTATCTTTTTCACCCAAAACTATACTTTACAGCTTTTTGGATACCTCAACACCAAGAAATTATTAGGTTAGGCTAGATTAAATTAGGTTAGATTAGGTTAGGTTATCCTACGTACGCTTCACTTAGGTTAGGTTAGGTGAAAGACAGGCAAAAAGTTAGGTGTATGGTTAGGTTTGGATAGACTAGATTAAGTTTGCTTAGTTTAATTTAGGTTAGCTTAGCCTACGTACGCGCGCGTACGTAGGCTAACCTAGCCTAACCTAACTTAACCTAACCTAACTTAATCTAGTCTATCCTAACCGAACCATTCACCTAACTTTTTGCCTGTCTTTCACCTAACCTAACCTAAGTGAAGCGTACGTAGGATAACCTAACCTAAGTATTTCTTGGTGTTGAGGTATCCAAAAAGCTGAAAAGTATAGTTTTGGGTGAAAAAGATAAGTAATTTAAGTTAGAATATTCGTTTAGAAGGGACATTATGAAAGTATCTTGCTCTGAAATGGTCTTTAAAAACTATTTTTAGGTGTTGATTGCTCAGAAAAGCCCTATAGTATATGATTTTGTGAAAAATATATGGTAATACCGTTTGTCTCTGGTTTTAGGAGGGAACATTTATACAGAGATGAGCTATGTAATTTACAAATTAGCTTTTTTCTGTATTTTGTGTCAGAATAAAATGACTAAAATTACATAGTTTTTTAAAAATGGAAATTACTTATATCAAGAAAATGATTTGCTGAAGGACAGAATGTCTGTACATATATCATGCAGAGTTTTTGAAACGTTTTTATTGTTGTTGAATTATCCAAAAAGCTGTAAAGTATAGTTGTGGGTGAAATATATAAGTACTTCACGTTGGAAAATGAGTTTTGGAGGGACATTAAGAAAGTAACTTGCTCTGAAATAATATAATAATGCCTTAAAAAAGTATTAAACAATGGGGAGGGGACTCTTTAGGGGCCCGGGGGGGAGACATTAGGGGGTCTGGGGGACCCTTGGGGGCCGGGTGGTCCTTTGGGGACCCGGGAGGACCTTTGGGGGTCCGGGGTCCCTTGGGGGGCCGAGGGCTTCCTTCGGGGTTGGGATGGGGGATCGGAACCCTTTGGGGTTGGGGTAGAGGACCTCCCAACACTGTTCAAATGGAACTTGTGTATTATAACGACCACAGAGTTTCACCCTCAAATTCTCTTCTAAAACCTCTTCTAAATCATCTTTTAAATGTCTCTACCTGTTTCGCCGAAATAATTCCCTAAAATGTCTAAAACGGTTTCGCTCAAATAACCCTAAACGTAATTTCTGCGTGTTCCTTTTGTTTTTGGCATCCCTGCGCTGTCACATTTCAAATTACTAAGAAACCCCTTTCCCGCGTTAATCTCTTCATCTCATAAATGTTCCTAGCTACACTATTAAGGTTTCGTTAGAATATCAATTTATCTCTCCGACTTATAGATCAGTGAAACCATATTTAAAAATTGAATTTCTATCTCTTTAGACTCCCGCATAATTCCAAGTTAAAATGTGATTTCATTTCTAATTCCTGACACTAAAGATCAACAAACCCTTATTTAAAAATAGAATATTAATTTTTCTCTCTAACCCAAAGAGCGTTTATCCCTCAGACCTAAGATCAAAGAAGCCATACTTGTTTCTTTATTCCCCCTTTCGTAAATCAATAATTCCTCTAGCTATTATGTAAATCAAGTTCTCAAAAATTCTCTCCCCTTTCGTGAATTAATAATTCCCCTCGATTATGTAAATCAATTTCATCGAAACCATGAAAATACATCAAAGTGAGAAAAGTGCCCTAAGAGTAAAGTGCTTAAAAAATGTTTGTGAATTTGTTTATTAATAAAATGCATATATATACAACAATGTCTTTAAATCTTCAATTTAGATTTCTTCATCGGTGTATAGGCAACTGTCGTGAACCACTAATGCTGGTAAATTATTTGGATTCACTGTATATTGATCTTGATTGACTGCAAAGTCAGGGTCACATTTTCTACAGTACAATGTAACTTCACTCTTGTCATATCTCTTTGTATAGTCAATGATACTATTTGTATTCATATTATGAAATTGACGAGTTTCAATCTGTCTATTTGAAGCAATATCGCATACAGTGTTTTCAAATGGTGAATCACATTCGGTAACTGCCAAATAAAAATCACTTGGTTTATAGTCATAATAGACAGTGTCGTCACAACGATAACGTAGAAACCATATTCTTTTGCTGTTCAAACAGTTGAATCGCTGACCCGGCTCCTCCTCCCAGAATAATTTAAATCCACGACGATACCAATCTTGTAGAAATAAACTAAAATCACATTTGGGATTCTTTCCAATCATAGCAGGGTAAGTATTCTCCCACTGATCACATTTATCATAGTTACAATTGGAGCACAGATGTCCTCTAGGGTGAGAGTCATAAACATCTTTAAGATTAGATTTAACTATCATAAATCTGTATTGCTTAGTCTCCATGTAATTTACAGGGATTACATAATTTAAAATTTTTATTTTTGCGATCAATAATTGTACAATTCTCGAATTGTCTGCAACTTCCACGACTGTATATACATAATGGAAATGTATAGAAAATTTTGGTTTCCAATGTCAACTCTCTCACAGCTTAAACGAAACTGATCGTCCCTGCCGATGGATAAATTCAAGGTGGAGGAAACCATATGCAAGCAAGCCTCTGATTGGCTGATAAAGGATATGTAACCGAGTCGCTGATTGGCTGAGAAGGATGCATGTACTTCCGGTTTCCTATTCCTGGACACCTTGACATTCATCCCTAGCATGCACTTGATCAAAAAAACAACAACAAATAAATCCCTCAGGTCTAAAGATCAAAGAAGCCATGTTTGTTTCTTAATTCCCCTTTCGTGAATCAATAACTCCCCCGCCGATTATGTAAATCAATTTCTCAGGTTAGGTTAACCAAACAACAAAGAAGCCATGTTTGTTTCTTAATTCCCCTTTCGTGAATCAATAATTCCCCTAGCGATTATGTAAATCAATTTCTCAGGTTAGGTTAGCCTAAAGATCAAAGAAGCCATGTTTGTTTCTTAATTCCCCCTTTCGTGAATCTATAATTCCCCGCGATTATGTAAATCACCCCATTGTCATTACACCTGGACAAACAACAACAAATAAATCGACCTTGAAACATCCATAAAAGTGAGAAAATTCATGTTTTTTCATTCTCACTGACAAAAACCATAAAACATACATAAATTGATGTTGACATCCATCAATGTGAGAAAAATCCTGTTTTTTCATTCTCACTGACAAAAACCATAAAACATCCATAAATTGTTGTACTCGTCGTTGTTTTTTTCATTCTCACAGACAAAAACCATAAAAAAGACAAAAATTTATTTTGAAATACATTAAAAAAATAAAATAAATTGACCATTACACATAAATGTCCTAAAAAAAATCCATAAAATTGAGAAAAATCATGTTTTTTCAAGTGAGAAAAATTCTTTTTTTTAATTCTCAGTGAGAAAACCATAAACCACGTGGTACGTACCGGAATAGCACCCCCCTCTCTACTATTTTCCTTGTTGCTCAAGATGGGGGATTGTAATTCTCTTTAAAGGGGTTTTTGACTATGGTGCAGTACAAGGAGCATGATGACATTTCAGAGGATCAGGTAACGGAATCAATCAAATATGACATCATGCCTCAGAAAAGCAACTTTCAAAAAATACATGTGTTATATTCCTTGTCAAAAAATACACGTGTTATGTCATCATGCATATGAAGGCATAGCTGATGTCCAAAATTGCATTTTACTTTACTATTATCTTTTGTTATCATAGGCAGCGCAATCACGCTGCCTAAATAAAGAACGATGTTGGCACAATGTATTATTTATTTATTTTTTCCTTTAGACCAGGGCACTTTGTATCGAAGGAGTTGTCGTAGAAACTTCGAAAAGGGTTCATTAGATAGGAATTGGAGTGGCTCGTGCCCTTTTTAATATTCGAAAGTGATTGGAAGGCAGCTAACACCCCTTCCACGCCCACTATCTCCCAAACACATCCAATCAGAATTTTGAGATAGCCATTTTGTTCAGCGCAGTTGATTTCCAGATAGAAATTACGTTTTTGAGGAGGACACTCTCCCACAGCCCTCAGGGCAAGCGTTGTAAGTTATGCCCTAAGGGCCTATAAGGTTTTTGTAGAAAGCGTTGTCGCAGAAACTTCAAAAAAGGCTCATTCTATTGGACATTAAAAGGGCTACTGCTCTTTTCCATAGTCAAAAGTGTTTGGACGGCAACTAACCCCCCTCTCACACTCACCCATTCCCCAAACACATCCAATCAAAATTTTACGATAGCCATTTTTTTCGACGTAGTTTACAGTTCTGGAAATTAGTTCTTAGAGGATGACACCCCCCCCCCCCCACAGCCCGCAGGGCAAGGGTTGTAAGTTATGCCCCGGGGGCATATCAGGTTTTTATAGAAAACGTTGTCATAGAAACTCCAAAAAGGGCTCATTTGATTGGAATGCAACTAACACCCCTTCCACGCCCACCGTTTATCCAAACACATCCAATCAAAATTTTGAATGTGTTTTCAAATGAATGTGCATTGTCAGTTTAATATACATATACTGATATTTAGTAATCAAAATGTTAATATTATTTGATTTTTTAAAGTTATAAAAGTAAAGACATTGATATTTTTTCAGTAAAGTGCAAATTATGTTCTGGCCTTGGGAAGGCATAGGAGTTTTGAGCCCAACTCATGTTAATTACTGCTGGTTTTGAGTTATACTCGGTTATTTGTTGTACTTTCTGTTCGTTTTGGGTTTCGTTTATTTATCGATGCTGATTTGTGGTAGTTTCACGCTTGGTAGATTATTTTATTTTATTTTTACTCATAGTTGGTTTAATGGAGTTCTATACTTTTCTTTAAACAACCTATTTCGTGGAAAAAGTTTTTTAATTAATTTATGTAAAGTACATAGATAAAAATTAACTTCCAAACGAGTCCTTGAACATCTCTTTATGATGTTTCAATGCCCCACTAGCTGCAACGAAAAAAGGAGAAAAAAAAGGACACATTTCTGCTTCCCATGCGAGAGTAATTTTCTTATTGCTCAAGATGGGGGACTCTAATTCTTCTTGTTAGTTTTCGGCTACGGTAACTCTAATGACGTAATTTTCATTTTGATCCGACAACATTTTTGTGGGATTTCAGGCTCTTTTTCAAAATTCCTATACATTTGTTTTCGCAATAAACTTTTACCATTAAGATTAATCGGAATAATGCTTACCATTCCTGAATTAGCTTCAAATGATAATTCTTCATCATTTAACGCTTTCCTTTTCAAAACGCGTTTTTAAAGTTTCGGTTATGCAGCCAAGAGTTCGTCCTTTACTAGATTGCGGCACCCGCAACCATGATAAGGTATGACAGAAATACATATTATGTGAATTATTGTTAAATAAAACCAGTCGGTAAAAACGAACGGAAAGTTAGTAAAATTTACGCCACCCTCAAAACTTTCGGCCTGACGCCCTGCACACATGTACGCCCTGCACACCTGCACAACCTGACGCCCTGCACAGAACTGGCATGTCATCACTACATTTTCTACTGCAGTGATGGTTTCCGTACCTTCCTTTGTCCTTCAGTCAGATGCCAGTCGGATGGCTCTTTGCAAATAGCGGCATCAAGCAATCTCAGGCCTACAAACACTGGCTCATTATATATTCATGCCTACAAATATTCAATTGATAGGGGAGAGCACGTCAAGATTGACGACTTATTTAGGAAGAGGGGTTTCAACCCAAAAAAGCCCACAAAAAAAACGAAACCTAGAAGAATTATCCATAAACCAGAATCCAGTGCAAATGCTGTGTCGTTTACTAGACAATAATTTCCTCGAGGGGGGGGACTCCTCGAGGTCCCCCTGAGTAGTAAGGCATCTATTGAAATGAACCATACAAAAATACGCTCAAAAGCGTAATAGATACGATCAATACATGAAAACTTACACCTGAAACACTACAGTTTCACATGGACATTGTAAAAAAGCGACCAAACCTTTACCTATTAAGTGGTCAAACACGTTTTGAGAGTATATCGAAATTGTATAAGAAAATCAGACTGGTTTTTGCTATATATTTCAAACTTACATGGAATTTCACAAGAATATACACTACAGTTTGACGTGCACATTGCAAAAAGCGGGCAAACCTATAAAGTGGTCAAACACGTTTTAAGAGTATAGTCGAGATTGTATAACGCAACCAGACTGGTTTTTGAGACAACACCCATTTTTTAGGGCCAATCAGAGAGAGAGTGGAGGTTATTCTATATACGATAGCTTGATTGGTGATTGGATTCAAATAAAAGAAGGGATTTTCATTGCAATTCATATTAGTAAGAGAATTGAATTCAGAGAGAATAGTTTATTTGAGAGGATATTAGTAGAGAAAATGAGTGGAGCATTTACACTATTGGAGGTTGATGGTGGAGCAGCCAGCAGCAAAGATATACGAGTACCAAACGTGGCTGTGGAAATAACACGAGGCTGTAGACTATGCCTTGAATGGGACGATATGTATGCTAGATACGTGATATCATTAAGCAAATTTAAAATGGAGGAGCAATTATGTTTTGCCGCGAAACTGAATATTGTGCATATAAATAGACTTCAGGCAGCATTAGATGCGCTAGTGAAATATAGTGATGAGAACAAAATGAATCAGTGATTATTATTGTTGTAATTATGCTCAATAAAATTGTTTCTAAATCAAAGGTATTTTTCTTTCTATAGTAGACTAGCGTATATTTTTTAGAGTAGAAGAAAAAAAATTCTGGTTAGTCTGAAGTTGGTTGTGAGTGTTGGACTCTAAAAAATGGATAGATTTGAGAAAGAGCGAATCATGGGGAATCTAGTGCTTATGGAAAAACGTTTGATTCTAGATGATGAATCTTTAGGACTGTCTATACAAAGGAAGTTACTTTCCCAGGAAATGTTTAACGATGTAATGAAAACTGATTTTCCATCATAAGACTACGGCATGGCCCTTTAACACCTGGGACCAAATACAGTTACACACTTTTTTGATATATTTGTCATGACGTTGTAAAATATTATCGTGGATATGCTTTTAAACACTAGTTTAGAGATTTAGGACTTTTTTTTCATGAGAAAGATGGTGTTCAAGGATGATTTACTCCTCTCTCTCTCTCTCTCTATAACACTCAATTTGTTGTTGTTGGTAGCTCAGTTTCATTGTGGCAGTGAGAGTGTCAATACATGAAAAAAAATGTTCCATACATGTCCACTATGCATTTACACACTGGGCAGCGGGTCATCATGCGAGAATTGCACAATGATTGATGAGTATGATGAAAAGTGTAGATTATGCAACCCGTGTAAACTGCATAGAGGATATGCTGTGCAAATTAAAGGTTGTAATTCCAGTCTTGAAGAGGTGTATGATTCTGATCATAGACAAACTCTATGTTCGATTCTTCACTAGAATAAATTTAATCAGTGAGAGATTGTATATCACGTTATGACCGCAAATAATCCTTAGCGGGATTTTAGTTTATTGCTACGAGATTGGTATCATCGTGGTTTCAGATTGTTCTGAGAGGAGGAGCCGGGTCAGCGATTCAACTGTTGGAACAACAAAAGAATTTGGTTTCTACGTCATCTTTGTGAAGACAATGGGTATTATGATGATAAGCCCACTGATTTTTATATGGCTGTGACAGAATGTGATTCGCCACTTGAGGACACTGTTTGTAACATTGCTTCAAATAAACAAATTGAAACATGTGAATTCTACAGAATGAATGAGAATAGTATCATTGACTATACAAATAGATATGATAGGAGTGAAGTTACGACATACTGTAGAAAATGTGACCCTGAAATAGCAACACATAAGGGTTAATATACGGTGAATTCAGACAATCTACCTACGTTACCTGTTGTTGGAAAATACTTATATGTAGTGGAAGATGCAATCTAAAAGAACAAAAGTCGTTTTTTATCATGTAAATACATATTTTTCATTTATTAATAAACAATTTCACATTCGTTTTTAGAACATTTTATTATTAGGTCACTAATATAAATATTAAACACGCTTGTAAGTATATTTTCCACTAGAAAGTCGTTCAATCGAGGTAAGTCAACGTAGATGTCGAGAAACTGCTTTTAGGTATAGCCACGACATCTGAACATGAAAAAGAGTAGTGCATGAAAGCCACATGTCTTAGTCGTTAAATCACGTACTCTTCGTTGATTCTGAATAATAGTTTTCCCACTGCTTTCAATAAAGTAGTTGATGTGTAATGTGTAGAATTTGTACGATAGGTAAAGAGGATCAAAAAATTCAATATTCTTCGCCTTTTGAAGTATACAAAGCCATAGGTTTGCCTTCAAAGTTGACTGACTACTATTAACAATCATTACGTTATTCTTAACAATAGGAAGTTTTTCAATGAAGTCCGAAGGTATGAAGTAGGACCTCCAGAATGAAATGTGTAGATCCATATTAATTACGCTGAATATTTGGTTTGTGTTCATCGTTCTATGCCTCGTATGACATTGCTATTAGGCGTGACTCACCAGTAGGTTTCAAATTGACTCAATGATATTAGCGTGATACTCTCAGTCAAAGCATCGGCAAATATATACTCTAAACGTACATTCCCTGTTCGTACTATGCTCATATCCTGGGTACCCGACAAGTCCAAAACAATTACGCCATGATTTTTTGAAAACATTGAATCGCTTATTCCATTTTCAAATAGTTGAGTCATGATCTAGGAATTGCATGGTCAACTCGTACAGAGTTCTATAGGATTTTTGTCAAATGATAGAGTGTACAGCGGAATGCCATTTACTTTCCACACAAGACTAGAGAGACCAAAAAAATTAAAATCGTGAGGGGAGTCAGTCCAGGATCCAACAGCAATACCACTCTTCACCAAGGCCATAGCCAATTTTGATGGGATTGCTCCATTGATAAATGATGAATCACTATGGCTATGAGAGCCGGTGGCAATGTGACGTTGATTGGTGATCGTATGGGGTACAAGAAGTTTAATGTTGTTGCCACTGGCTCTTAGCTTTTGCACTGCCAATACAGCTGAGCTCATAACTAGTGGTTTTCGGACGTGGACAATTTCCGATGTGATAATGGCATTTGCATCGGGTGCTGCTGGAAGTGTTTTTCTCAAAATGAAATTCGAAGGGGCAAGTTGCAACTCTATGTCAATCTTAACAATGGGGGGGTAACCATTGGGGTATATTGAGTGCCTCGTGATTGAATTTTCCAAACAGATTATTCTCCTGGCTCACTGCTATAGTTAACTTGCTGTCAGTATCAACACCTAGAAGATATCCTTAGCCTAATGACTGTCCCCTCTACTCCTTGTATATCTTTGGTATCATCATCATAAATTGTATGTAGCTCGCATAGTTCGATTAATTACTGCTATTGCTTACCAATGTTCCATTAATAAATAAATTAATATGTTTGAACAGGATGTTTAGAATATAATTTTCTTAGGAGAGACCACCAGCAACATTTGGAGTTGTATTATCTGACTTTTTCTTCACCTCACCATTAAAATCAATAAATGTTGAGGACAAATCAATGAAATAGCCTTGATTGGAAAATATTTGGAATTGCATATTTTCTGAGAAGGTTTGCTGGAGGTGAACTTGTTCATAGCAGCTATACTTGACATGGCATCAACACTTTCATCATTGAATGGATTCAATGAGGAATTGATTGATGGGTGTGATTCTTTGTGGGGGAGTTAAGTAATCTGAAAAGAAGAAATCTGTCTTTGATGCAACAATCTTTTTCTTTTTCTTCTTCTTCTTATTGCTCTTCGGCTATTTATTTCTAAGAGTCCTTGTTGATGTTCTTTGCTTCCCGACTGGGTAGATAGTGATGAGTGAATAAGACAAATTCATTCTTTTCAAACTCTTCCCATTTTGCTGAGATTTTAATTGCTCACAAACGGCTCTTGCTGAAGATCTAATATTTTCCTTAACACTCTCATTGAAATCCTTGCCCGACCCCCAGTCCTGTAGTGTTGAGGCAGCAAAATTTTCTGCAGCAGGTACAACATATTTTCTGACAAGTGGTAGTGCAAAACGAAATAGCCTAGCAAAGCAGCTACCAAGACCATAGCCAGACATTGTAGTACGCCCCTTGTAGTAGTCCAATCCATTGCCTATTTGACGTGTACTCAGAGCACCAACATAGCAATCGATATCGGGACAGATAAATGGAATTCTTCTATTGTTCATTTTAGGTGCAGGTATCGCCGACAATGGGTCGAAAATGACATGTAATCACTGCTAAGCCTTTTGTTATTGCTAGAGGATCACCCAATTCACTTCTTAGTGTTAACTGACATAGTTCCAAATACGAAGTGTTTACAGGAACATACTGAAAATGCTTTATATTATAGTGATGAACAAGTTCATGAGTTGTTTTTCGTTCAAGAACATGTAGGAGGGGGAAATTTGAATTACCAACTCTCGATGTTTTCACAAAAGATGTATAGAGAAATATGCAAGAGTCCGAGGCGAAACCGGGTGGATAATTGGCAAAAATTACTTGATCCATCCCGTAAACAGTGCCAGCGTTTTTCCCATTGATCATATTCTGTTTAAAGCCAAGAACGTCTCTCAGATTATAATTGAGAATAATTATTTCGGTGTCAACAGGTGAGGTAATGTAAATCCTATTGTGTTCCAATGGATAATTAAAATTGAATTTTCCATTCCTATGCAATGAGACTTTTATATTGATTGTACGACGCAAATCTGTCATATTATCGTATTCAATATATTTGAATTTGACATGTGGATATTCGCTAGATTTAAGTACTTGAACCCATTCATAGTCGACAAAGAGTGTCCAATCGAATGGTATAACATTTACATCATACACAGGATCCTGTCTCAGGATGTCATAGGTATTTTTGAAAATACAATCGACAAGAGCCACTTCATACGCACCGTCAAATTTGATGGCGGGTGCGAGATTCGTCCAAAAATAACTTGTCTTAATCAAGTTGGTGTAGAGACGATCGGCAACAGTGGGCATAAAAGTTACATAGAAATCAGTGGGCATTTTCAATATCTTCAACACCAATCCAAGAATCAAAATAAGAGTTGTATTCTAGCCACCAAAAAAGTAACTGTTTCTTACCCCTATGAGTACGTGTCTTAAATATCTTTTCAGTTTGATAGATTTCACTATTATGTTTAACCTTTTGTAGTTCATAGTCATAAAAGCCGCCGAGAATCTCTTCATCTTTGGTATCGCGCAAACGATAAGTTATGGGTTTAGTGTCAAGGATTTTTGCCACTTTAAAAAGTTCTGTGGACCACAAGTAATTCCCCTTTTCAAAAACGTTAGTTGTTCTATTAATTCGAACAGTATCACCAACATTGAATATTTTCTTCTTCTTGACAATCGTTTCATTGGAATATTGTTTAAGATAGGTGTCAATTGTATCATGATCAGAATGATGAACGGGGTTGAGTTGGACAATGATCGATGAGGTCGTTGATTATAGATCAACATGATTATATCTAAATCATTAATAAAAGCATCTGTATTTTTAAATGTACAATATCTTGAAATTGAAAGTCGAATAGTTCTTATCAATCGTTCGGCCAATGCAGCCTTTATAGGACTATGACTATGATAGAGCAGTGTGCTATATTTCCCTAATACTTTTGCAACATGTGGATTAACAAATTCACTACCGCGATCCGTTTGAATTTTTTTTATACGAATCCTGTTCGAGAATACTTTCTATAGCATTAGCAACTTCAACGCCTCTCTTTGACCGCAATGGAATTGCAAATGCATAATGACTATAAACACTGATTGCAAGTAGAATGTACTTGTACGGTGTATTGTGACGTCATTGAATCTCATCTAGAGTTAGGAAATCTGCTTGCATTATATGCAATGGGAAAAAGGCTTTAGTTTTTCGATAATGATTAGCCCGAAGTCTATGATTTTTATGTAGAGTGTAACTTGATTCATTTTGTAGATAGTCTTGTACACTTTTAGTGTGAACACCAGTGACTTTGGAAAAAGTGGTGGGGGAGCGTCAACTTCACAACTCCCCAATATTTTTATAAGCACCTTTCAGAACTTCAACCATTTTGAACGTAAACACGTAGTGTAACGTCCGCTACCCTTTTGTATACTAGTGGTTGGCGATGGGGGTGATGGTGACTTGATACGATTTCGCTTTTGTCTAGCTATCAATGGTGTGATCTTCCTCGCCACTATTGTCAAGTTTCCACTAGGTGTGCTAGTATTTTCCAAGCTTGATTTAAAATCTTCTTCTTCCTCTTCATGTTCATATTTTAATGGTGTTGATGACGAGGGTGCATTTTCATTTATTTTTTTGAGAATTTTTAGTTTGGTAATAAAGATTTTGGGTAAGTTTAATGTTTTCACACACTTGTATAGATAAGAGCCATGTGATTATAGCCTCTTACGTTTTTTAACCATATCATAGATTAAATCAAGAATATTATAGCTCTTGCCATTAATTATGATCCCTTTCCCATTACTATCAACTTGAATATGATCTTGACCACTTTCCATGAGATATGTTAGGAGTCGCTTACTTTGTTAACGATATGAGTGGGGCATTAGATTTCAAATTTTTGACACAATTGAATCCAATTCTTCCTTCTTTAATTGTGTTCCAGCAGCAGCAGAATCTTGAGGAGATGATCCTTTTTTATGGTCAATACCACTTGTCTTCGCAAAATAGGGCTTATGTTTGTCCACTCGGCGAAGTGCATCTTGAAGTAAAAGCAGTTTTTTATCATCCTCAATATTCTCGTTGTCAAGGAAATTACTCAGATTGTCCTCAAAGTGTTCCAAGGGTCAGAGAGCGAGTTTTATTGGAGTCAATTTATAGGGTTTTGCCATTCTCTAGAGACAACTGTTTACAAGTCTTGCAAATATCGGTAGTAAAAGTGTGAAAAAGCTACCACCCGCCTGAAGAAGACTTAAAATTCTTTCCTTTCTTTTTAGAGGCCAATGTATGTACAATGGAACGATGTTGCTTTGCCTGTTGCTTAACTACTTCTGGCAGTTGAACATTACCCTCGGTCAAATTTAAACAAATTTCAGATATTAGATTAATGAAATCATTGTGAATACCATGTTTGAGTATGGCTTTCCTAAGCGAGGGTTTTGAACTGCTTAGAACTGAAAATAAATGTTTATTTTCATTTAGTTTCTTCGGTGTCACGATAGCAACTAATAGCTTTTTTACTGTTCACGGGGAGATATACTGTAATTTTATTGTCAAAAATATCTGTGACTACACGAAGATCCTCGGTTGTATTTTGGTTAAGATCCAATAGGATATAGCCGTAGTGTTTATTAGGTGTCTAATTGTGTGCTGAGAGCCGGTATTTCAGGGCGCCAGATTGTAACTGTTTATTGCGAGTTCTTAGCGAGCTAGAATCAGGAACAACTCTTTAGATAATAAAGTAGGTGCTATTCCATGCAAGTGTTTGCATACATTTGTTCTGATTAAAGAGATTCTCTAGAACTGAAGTAAAGGAAATCTATTTATGATAAGAGCAAATAGTGAACAGTTGTAGCTTTTCCAGGGAACATTGTTCAATAGATTCAGCCAGATCGTCAATAATCAGCCAAGAGTTTGGTTCAATAATGCTGAAAACATCTAGTCCCTGTATGAATTGTATCTGCACCAATCCCGCCGTGCCAATTGCTTTTATTTTATCGTATGACTCCTGCCAAATACTGTAACAATAGTTTTTTTTTTCGGCTCTTCCACAAACATTTTATCGCAATTTTTAATTATTTTAGTTAAGAGTATTTTTTTGCCTGACATTGACGGCCCAAACAGAAACGAACTGAATGGGGTTAAAATTGATACATGTTCCCTTCAACAGTTCACCTAGACAACTAACTGTAGACTATAGTTGTCTAATGACTAAAGAATTTCCCTATTACTAGTCCGTTCAAGAATAATGAGAAGACGAATAAAGAATCATATTTTCTTTTATTATACGCATAAAAGTAATAGCAATTTATAAATACTACATTAAACATGAAAAAAATTACAAACGAAAAAGTGCACTTTTTTTTAAATTTATTTATAATAAAAAATACAACATTTACATAAGCACTAGAAAAAACACTTTAATAAATACACTTTTTTTTAAATTTATTTTAAAAAAAATACAATATTTATTAGAATATGCACACACACTTAAAATAATAATATCACATACTTTTATTTACAACATTTTAAATTTGGAATGGGGTCCCCCTCAGGAGCGGTCGCTGCGGCGGCCGGGAAACGCCGCAGCGGGCCCGCTGCGGCGGGCCGGGAAGTGCCGCGGGACCCGCTGCGACGGGCCGGGGGCGGGGCATTAAATAGTGGAATTTATGTGGAAATTGGCTCTGCCTTGCACACACACACACACACAAGCACTGAAAATTGCTTGTGATATAAAAAAATTGTTTTTTTTAAACACCCATCACCCAAAAAAAAACCTCCCACCGTATTTGTACTTTTTTAATGAATTTAAGTTAATTTTCTTAGATTACGTTGCTATATGTCCTCTAAACAATAAACTAGATCTGTTATTAGATAAATACCGTATAGTTGTACCGTTATAACATCTACAAGTACAATTACTTTATATGATATGGCCGACATGGCTTTTTTCTCAACTCTAACTGTGTAGTTTTTAAATTGTAAAGAGCGAGTCGCCATGACTTTCGCTCTTGGGACTAAACTACGTTCCACACAGTTTCTATACCCACTCATGTCAAAATTATTTTTTACAAAGTGTGTAGGTACCCCCTTGCAAACTTGTTTGATACCCTTGTTGTGCTTATCAACACAGTTTACTTTTAGTCCAGGAAACACACCAAAGGGTATCAGTACACTAGCCGTGTCACATATTAAAAATACAAATTAACATGGAGCCTGTCGTTTTAATTGTTCTGGGAAGGGTGCTTCATCCAAATTCGTACAGTCCATTCGTGAGCTAGTGTGCTTACCATTTTCTATATTACTCTATAGATTTTCAGTTTTGACTTTTAACAGGAATGAAACAGTGTCCCCGTAATACACTTGAACCTGTCCCTCAATCGGCCACTGTACCTTGCATACATTATAATAAAATGACAAAATGAGTTTTTTCTTGATATTTCCGTTATTACACTCCCGCCTGCAATATTTTTATTTAAAATAATGTTTCTTTTCTTGCAATGTAGGAGCACCATGTTAGAGTCTATGTTTGTGAACGATGTGAAGTTTGGATCCGTAATGATTCAAGCACAATCTCTGGGATTGGTTACAATGTCACATCGACTTCTGTTTCGTACTCTTTCGCACATTTTACCGAAAGCTGAGTTCAAAATGAGTTTATAGACTTCTTTTTCAACTTTCGTTTTCGCTTGTGAACGCTTACTGACAAAGGTGTCAATAAACGTTTTCATGTAAGGCTTTTGATAAAATTGGAGGGCTCAATGAATCGTTGTGACCTTTAAACAATTGGACAATATCCATTTCAATAGCACGGGATGACCGGTGATATTCAGTCTCGGGTTGAGATTGGCAATTAGTTTTTATTCTAAAAGGATCTAGTGCATACTGTCATCCTCTACTAAAGATAAATTGTAGGGGCTCAGAGAGTCCCTACCCACCGATCTATTTATGCACGAAAAACAAAAGTCTTTTACCGAGTCATGGATTTCCATGGGTATTTCACCGTCAATTAAAAAAACCATCCCTGTGCCCCATTCTCCTCAACGCTAACAATGTCGGGAAACTCGAAGCACACGGATTGTCAAGCCTTTTATAATTGCCATATGGCAAACAGTAGTGAGAAATTGCCGATGGGTAAAGGGAATTCATATCCAAAAAACTGCGTCTAACTTTTCATCGGTGTGCTGTCCGGTCGGATCAGTTTTCATGATACGGTCCCCATGAAAAACATACCCACCCCTAATTGATCTCTCTACAAACAGATACTGATCCACATCGGCGATCAGACCTATTTCTTCTTTGCTGATTTTAGGTGTCAAGTCCGTCACCAGATGAGGAGTGGAAAAATAATAACCTAAATCCAACCCAAATTCCCCATAGATTTTATCTGTATTTTTGCACACAATGTCTAGAGGAGTGAGTACGTCACTGGCCAAGTAAAGTTTACAATAATCCCACCCATTTTTACATCCGCCCTTTGCCCAAACCCTCTTAGCAAATTCGTAGTCGCTAGTGGTACACTGACTCTCAGTAAGAGAATTTTGAAAAGCTTCAATTGGCAGTAACGACACCTCATCTCGCCTCGAGGCAGAGTTGTAATAATCATATGGGTACATCCCTTTACAAGTTAATAAATCATGCATATCATCATCTGGAAACTGGTGTTTGAGGAGGGGATAGCTGTTAAAATTTTCGCTTTTCTGTACTTGAATCAATTGACTTAAGGACTTGGGGAACAAACTGAAAGAGTCTAAAAAAACCGATTTTATTCAGGTACGTGTTGCCCCTGTCAACCGTTTTCCAGATAAATTATAGCAGCAGTAGCTTCTCCGATGATTTGGGTATGATATTATATGAAAAAGAACCATCTATCCATACGCCATCTACAACTCCACCCTTGGCAATGCGGGCCAAGGCAGTTAGAACAAACTTTAACTCGAAATTGGAATTGTTTATAAAAATAGGTAGGAAATATTGTTTTCTAACGTTGAAATTGGACGACTGAATTGATACCCCTCTTAAATTACTCCCCCCCCCCGATGTAATTTCCTGCCATAAATGATATTGGTGGATCACCTTCCTCCTCCCCCTACTCCCAACACCATCATGAAATTCCCCCTTGCAAACCCAACATATTTTACGATTTTTAATGGCCAATGTGTCATCAGGTGATAGGAGCATAGGATAGTTTGTGTAACGAAGGCGCGAAATTGCACCGTTCGCTGTTTTGATTAGACTGACCAATGCCGAGCGCATGCAGTCTTCACCGTCACCCAACATCTCAAATACATCCAGAACTTGCATGGTATTATTGGAATCCCGTTGCGAGTGAGCGTGAGAGACCCCTATGGCCTCATGTACTTTAAAACGATTTGAATTTGATACATCGTACAAGTCTGTGAGTTTAACTTTGCAGTCCCAATCGATCTTATTGCTCGGTGGGAACAAATTTTGGAAATTCTCAAAACTTATGATTGCCGTATCTCCACTAACCGATTCCACAGCCTCGTATTCATGACGCTTAGTGTTTCATGTGATACTTTAACTTTAAATCAGTCCAAAATCTGGAGAGGCATGTCAGACAGTAATCACATACACCATTCCGCTTTTTACCCTCACATAAAACCCTACTAATATCGATAACTGGATTAAAATTTCCAATTGAATCAGGCTCTGTGGGTGGTGTGTATAGAAGCCACACCCAATATTCCACTGATTCAATTGATGGAGCCCTCACTGGAAATAATACGCCCTTTTTATCGGAACGGTGACCCTCCTCAAATTCGGTTTCATACTGTACCACCGTGACACCAATCTTTAAAGGTGCATTTGCCAGCTCGAAAATATCTATTCCTTTTAGTGTCACGGGAAATTGACCATTAGACAATTAAAATCTACTATGGGGAACTTTGAACCCTCCCTACCATTAACTGCCATTTCATCCAACTTTTTCTTAGATGCTTTTTTTCGAAGAGGTCTGTAGGCGCCAATTAAAAATGCATACTTGAAACACTGTAGCCTCGTATCGAAATAGATTCGTTGTATCCCCTACATCCCTCTAAATCTGAATGATATTTTAATTCAATATTCCTCGCTCCCCCTCTTACAATAAAATCCTTTTTAAATCTACAAATATCAACGTTTAAAATTTCAATAAATAAAACCACCGACCCACTACCCCCCTCGTTATAATTTTCCCACATAGTTTTAATGCTATTAACCCAATTTAGAAAAAACTCCTCATAATTTGAATAATGCGGGCGAATTGCCAAATTCTCTCGGTGCAAGTATTTAGAATAAAGCTTACTAGCATGTTAATTAAAAAAATATTTTTAGTGCTATTGATGCTTTTAAACTAACCCCCACCCCCCACACCCCCATCTGTTGGTCAGGAATGGCTCAAATCTTATTAGTATATAAATGTGTAATGGCCAGGGGATCTGTTATTATATCCCCTGACATCAAAGAGTTAAAGAGGTCACCAAATTTGGCGCTGTAGACCTTTGTGTGGTGCAAGGCAGAGTTGGAAAGAAAAAAAACTGGAAGTGGGGGTACTTGTGATGTTGCTATATCATTATTACCACTAGCTGTATCATTAACCAGAATGATGAGGGGTGACATAGAATTATCAACAGCACCATCCCCAGTCTGTTCAATTGCATTGGATGGTCGTGGCATGAAATCCTCTAAGCCAGTTAGTATGTATTCCAGGGTGTTTGGGGATAGCTGATCAAGCCAGCCTGTATTGTCCTGTGACAGAATTTCTTTATGAGGACCCGGTTCAGATGCCCTATTACTACTAACATCACCTAAATGCTCTCACATAAATCTATTTGTCCATTCCGGATCCTCCACCATGTCAATGTCACAAGTTAAATCGTCTAGGCTGGCTATGTCCCCAAACAATCATTTAGAAAACCCCTATGCCACTCCATATTGTCAAGAACTAGTGTAGGCTCATCTCTGAACTCCATTGGTGGTGCTAGGATTGATTCAGGTCCGCTAAAAATTGATGCTTTATGACCTGATGAGGATGGCGCTGCTAATTCATTAATCTATAGAAAAAAGGGTTTATTTTCTATGTGAAATAACCATTATTTTATAAAGTTAAAAAACTATGTTCATTTTTCACCCCATCCTCAAAACTTAATTCTCCCCCTCCTGGCATTATTTTGACTAAATACTTGCCTCCACCCCACTCCCCAGAAAGTTCAGAAAGACGTAATACCCTATTTATGCCGAAGCATTTCAAGTCAGATGTTTACCGGGATATTAAACAAGTACCATTTTTTACACCTCCCTCAGAACTCCCTCGGGATTAATATTATAGCGAAAATAAAATTTTAATATCTCTGACACACACTTTTATAGTGTTGAAAAAATGGCGAAAAGAAAAGACAAAAAAAAGTTGGAAAGAAATAGGTAGATATTTCTATAACCAGGTAGAAAGTAAACGTAAAAATGCTTACATTTCCAAATTCTAACTGCAGTTGAGTGCCGGATGGTCCTGGCAAAGCATGATGGGGGATAGATGGGGCGGTGACGTCCGTTTCTTGCATAGATGTGGTGGTGGCTGCGATGTCACTGGCTTGGGGGGTTGGAGCAGCGGAACTCACCATCATGTGAGCAGCCATCCACTCTCTTTTCAGCTTTTTACCTGGCTGCATAGGGGCTGGGACGGATGGGGCTTGGGCAGGCAACGCTGGTCTGGAAGGGATGTGGGTGGTTCTCGATGGACCAGCTATCTCCAGTTGTTGCATTGGAGTAGCGCCATTAGCCTTAGCTCGCTTTTGAGGGGGAGGCATGCATTCTTCAAAATTGTACTTAAAAAGAAGAAAAAAATTAGTATTGAAAAACGATTCCCCTTTTTACAGAAGAAAAAACTAGTATCCCCGCTGCGTCAATTCCAATACAATTATTTAAAATATAGATCTAAAAATAGTCAGCCATAAATATGGTATAATTAAAAGCTAACCAAACACTAAACTTCAGTGTTGCGTGTCGGAATGACCACATTAGTTTTCTTGTCAAAGGGTATACATGTCTGCACAAAGAACCCATCCCTCCCATTTCCATGAAGGTAAAACTTTGAAGATTTAACTGAAACATTATTTGCTTTCATCAAATACATTTGAAAATAGAATATCTCGTTTAATTCACCCTTTTTTCAAATTGTCTAGAATTACACATTTCCAATCCTTTGTTTTCTTAATTTAGATAATGCGCATGCAAAGGTTGGCTATGAAATCGTCCCTCTTGGTAACAGGATTAAACACAGATGGTTTTATTTAGACCGGAAAAGAAAGCACATTTTATTTTTGATAGTGCACGATGGGAAATGACATTTTGAAGGAAAGAAATATTTCTAATGAATGAATTAAACTTGTAAACTGAGGGGGGGAGGAAAGATGGGGTTTACATAATGGAAAAAAAGAGCGTATTTTATGCTTTCTAGCAACGATACACATCATATTGTAGAGTTTGTATTGTTGTGGGGAGGGCTATGCCCCTGAAATTTTAGTTTAATGGAGGAGTGACAATGTAAAATGATTTTATTTGGAAATAAATTAAGAAAAGTTAGTAAACTGAACTCTCATTATAAATTGATGTAGCCATAGCTTCAAAGTCAATAATATCAAATGTGTTACCCATGGTGTGTTAAAACATTATGAAAATTTAATCGTAACGCATGAGCATTTTATACAAAATCTCAAGGACGAATGAAAATCACTCCTTTTATTTGAATCCAGTTACCAATCAAGTTATCGTATATGGAGTAGCCTCCACTGTCCTTGATTGGCCATAAAAAATGGGTGTTACCTCAAAAACCAGTCTGGTTGTGTTATATAATCTCGAATATACTCACAAAACGTGCTTGATGACTTTATATGTTTGCTCACTTTTTAAAATGTACACGTAAAACTGTAAGGTATATTCTTGTGAAATTCCTTGTGCAATTGAATATATAGCAAAACCAGTCTGATTGTCTTATACAATCTCGACTATACTCTCAAAACGTGTTTGACCACTTTATAGGTATAAAAGGATTGGTCGCTTTTTGCATTGTGCACGTGAAACTGTACTGCATATTCTTGTACATGCTAGAGATAAGACAAATTACGCAAGCACTGCTGAAAGTACTAGATAGCTTACTACTCCCCTGCAGCACCGTATTTTATACTTATAAAAATAGCGATTTTGAATTACGATACCCTGAGAGGTAGCAGCAACCGCTGCCACCGTGAAAAATACCACAAAAGCAAACAAAACCTAGAAAAATAACCCATCAATCAGAATCCAGGGCAAATGCTGTGTCGTGTACCAAGCTACAATTTTCTCAAGGAACGTCACTCCTCAATGTCAACCTGCAGCACCATATTTTACACTTTATAAAAATAGCAACTTCGAATTAAGATAGAAGATAATTACTAATATTGTATCTAATTTCCATTAATCCTCTTTCCGTGGGATGTTATATGTATGCCAGTAATTAAATACCTTTGTATTTTCTAATGAATCCTTATGTTTTCAAATTGTGCAATTTTTTTGTATGAATTTTTGTTACATAATTAAAGGCTGTGTCTCACCTGGTCGTACCATATCACACTGTTCAAGACCATGAATTTGATGCAACATCTTTAGCTGGATTTCTTCAGGCATAGTACAAGATAGTCCATTAGGGTATATCACGTTAGTATCTAAACCTTCCGGTTCAAGCCAAACTTGATGATCTCTTCCTCCAAACCTATTTAACAAAATGAAATATATTTGCACTTCCAAAATAATTAAAGTAATTTCCACAACAACTTTCGGTACTCCTGTACTAAACGCACTCTTTTATATACGGCAATGCATACCAGTCACAAAATAGACCGAGACGCGTGATGAAAAACAGGTTTACGCTGGCCTGTGGGATATAAACAAAGGCAAGAACTATGTTTACTGTTGTTTTTGGGGATTTAGGGGAAAGGGACGGTACCTAGGTTAGGTTACGTTACGTTACGTATTTAATATATGCTATGCTTTAACCCCCCCCCTAATATGCAAATATATAGCCCAAATTTGTTTCTAAACTATTATATATTCATCCTATTTAATTTTATTTTATTAGCATTAACCAAACTAGCACTATATAAATGAGTGCGTTTAGTACAGGAGTACCCAACTTTCCCAATACAATGGGGAAAATATAAGCCTAATTTAGTAAGAAAACTTCCCGAAATGGTCCAATTTCAAAACAGCTCAAAAACAAACTAATGTGGAAAACTGAATATTCCGACTATACTTATTGCCAAGTGCACTTCCCAAATACGGAAAAAAAGGATATAGAATAACTTATATATAACAATAAACTTTTGATAAGACCCTTTTAGCTTCAGGAACATACAACCGTCCCTGAAATATTTATAGTTTTCCTTATAACACTCCCTGTTTTAAACGCAATTCACTTATTCCCACTATATTTTTCTAAACTTAAATATCCTTACAAAATAAATAAAATGTTAGATATTCCCTTTTGTTTTGCTAATGGCCACATTTTAATTTAGTTTAAATTTTTGGTTAGTACGAGCTATTTGTCACACCGTAAAAATTCTAATTTTCATTTGTCAGTGATTCTACTATCTTTTCTTTTCATTGTTCATCTATTCTATGGAGTATTTGATTGACGGTTTATGAATTGGTAATTTATTTTATTGTCTTAGAAGCTGCTCTGTTACTGAAAATTTTCTTTTTCTAGTATTAAGGGAAAGTAGCGTTGATTTTACCATTAATAAAATCCACACAGAGTTACATCTCGAGTCTGTTTTTAACGAATTAATTAAAAAAAAACTTTCCGAAAAATAAGTTTTTCAAATAAAAGTAAATACAATTTTAAACTTAAGATCAGCAGATACAAATACCTGTTAAAATACAAACTCAAAACGACCAGAAATTACTATTAAAGAATAAATGAAACCCAAAACGAACAGAAATTAAATAAACAATCATATAATTGTTGAAAGATCCATCAGTTCAAGATTTTTTTTCACTGTAATTTTTATTTTCATTTTTAATCCCTTTAGAACTGGAAAAAATAAATTTGTAATATACGAGTAATTCGTTTTCAGTGAAGCGCCAATGACGCAGAAGGCTTTAGGTTTTTACAGTTAAAGAAGGGGACAGCATCCGAATTTTGTTTGTAGTAAAACTATATTCGTCTTGACCAATCTTGGAAAGAAATAGTAAATGAAACTTAATTTTTTATGTAAAATGATTGTGATTGGTAAAAGCTCATCAGTTCAAAACTTTACTGTAATTTTAATATTTATTTCAATATTAAGTACAAAAGAAAACATTTGTAATATAATTCGTTTTCAGTAAAGCGCCAATGACGCAGTAGGTTTTAGGTTTCTGCAGCGAGGCGATACCCAAACTCTTGTTTTTAGTTATTTTTATTCGATTCAAACTTGATTTGCATATTCAATTTAAGCTTCACTCGTTTTAAGATTTATTTATTCATTTACATTAATATATATTGTATGTTTGTTCGCATTGATTGTTTATTTAATTTCTGTTCGTTTTAGGTTTCATTTATACTTCAATAGCAAAATATTTTTTTCGTTTTAAGCTTGATTTGCATATTAAATTTAAGCAATACTCGTTTTAAGATCTATTTATTCATTTATATTATTACTTGTTGTATGTTTTTTTGCTATGATTGTTTATTTAATTTCTGTTCGTTTTGGGCTTCATTTAATCTTTAATAGTAATTTCTGGTCGTTCTGAGTTTGAATTTAAACAGGTATTTGTATCTCCTGAGCTTAAGTTTAAAATGGCCTTTAATTTTCTTTGAAAAACTTATTTTTCGGAAAGTTTTTTTTAATTAATTTTCGTTCGTTTTTGATTGAAAAAAGTTTCAAGTTTTTATGGCATGGGGGGGGGGGGGTTTGCTTACTTTCCGATTATTGTTTACTTTAAAAAACGGATCTAGAACTTTCAATTTAAATCGAATGAGGCTTTTTTCAAAGTCTATACGATTACCTCTTTGATAAAAACCTTATATATGAACAATAGACAGCTTGCATAACGTGTGGACAGCGATTGACAACAATTAATGGATTGAATAAAATAGCTCCAATAAGGGGGTTTATACCATTTCAGTTGCTGACACAAAGGGATTACGACTGTTTGGAATTGACCTTAATTCCAAATTTTGTGTGCCAAAGCAATTTTGCATCTATCACAGAGTATGTATTTTAACCTTATTATTGGATAATTATAATAGATATGTGTTTTTCCCATACAAAACTTTACCTTATTAAAGTCTTTGGGTGGAACGGCGTAGTTGGCAGAAGGAAGAAAACTTTAGCGTAGACAGTAGGAGAGGGGGAGGGTGAGGTTGGAGAATCATCCAATACGGGGAAGAACTTCACTTATATCCTCCGTTACCGATTTAGGAGATTAGACAGACTCATTGGCTGTAGAATGTTGGACCGTTTGAGTTGTGGAAGACGTTAAAATACTCAAACATACTTTATATTTTCAGTTATTGCAGGATTGATTTCATAGATTGTGGAATGGCGAGCCCCCTGGCCCATCATTTGGGTGAGCCTCAACTCATAATATGCAATTTTGATTAATTGTTCCGTGTTATGGGCATATATTATTCTATGTGTGTTATTTTGAGTTATACTTTTATCGCATTGCGTTCATTTGTAAGGCTTGAGATAAAAACTAAAACCTTAGTGGAGACAGTGGTGGGGGGAAGTCTCCCCCTCCCCTCACATTCATAACTGAGCAGCCACAGAGAAAGTAAAACAAATGAAATTAATCTGTCTTTTGAAAATGTCTTTTTTCAAAAGACACGAACAAAATCGTCTAAAGGAACCTGAAGTGCTATCTCTGACGTTTCCGTTGATTCTTTATTCCCGTTACTTTCAGATGGAAAATTTAGAATATTATCGAATGGGTTTAGTCGTCCCCTCTCTGAATAATTCACATTTGAAATCCCACCCCTGGGAAATTCCTCCCCCCTCAAAGAACATTTTCTTTTCCTGCTGATAATTCCCCCGCGTTAAATTCCACCCAGCAGAAATTTCCCAGCCGTGGAATATGCTCCCCAAACATATTCCCCTCAGATAATTTCGGATATTCATAAAAATCGAAGCTGTTCTACTCAACGTTTTAGGTCAGAAGCAATGCTATAGCGTTACCTAAGTAAAGAGCCATAAGGGTTCAATGAATGAATACTTATTTATTTTTCCAGGGGCACTTTATGTGGAAGAGGTGGTCGCATAAGCTTTGGAACGGGGTTCATTGAATTACAAATTAAAAGTTATAGTGCCCTTACACCAGGGGCGGATCCAGGATTTTTTTTAGGGGGGGGGGGGGCAAAATAGGTTCATCCGATAAAATTGCGTTAGGAGCAAGTTTAATTAATGCAATCTTGCGTTAATTAAGTAAATTACATTACATTAGACTACGTTAGGGAGAGGTGCCCCCCTCGCCGCTCCCCTGGATCCGCCACTGCCTTACACTCTCTGTTTCTTTCCTTGTTTAGGGAGGAGAGCAGATGCCTAACAGGTGAGTGTTAATACCAAAACATTCTAACTCTCATTGGGCCTTCTGGTATAAAAAGAATTAGTTCAAAGGGAGGGGGGGGGAAAAAGGGCGTGGGGGGTATTTGGCCTTCGATCGATTTTGATTCGTAAGAGCTGGACTAGAACTTCCAATTTCCAATCAAATGAGCCCTCTATGAAGTTTATACGAGAATCCCTTCCTGCCCCCGGGCCCTGGGGGGTTTTGTCGACGCCAGAGTTTTGTTACTTAACCTTTCAGTTATTTTTTAACAAAATTTTTATCTGATGCATTTAGGGCGTGGAGGAGGGGGGAGGGTGATCCAATCTCTTTTGACTCTTAAAAAGTGAACAAGAACTTTCAATTTCCAATCAAATGAGCCCTCTCTAAAGTTTATACGAGTATCCCTTCCATAATAAATAATATGGAGGATTCGGAGAATCCTTAAATTACAACCCTTGCCCTGAGGACTGCGGGGGAGTTGTCATCCTCAAAGACCTAATTTCCAGACCTTAAAACTACGTTTAATAAAATGGCTGACTCAAAATTTTGATTGGATGTGTTCGGAGAAAAGGTGGGCGTGAGAGGGGGGCTATTTGCCCTCAAATCACTTTCGACTATTAAAAAGGGCACTAGCCCTTAGAATTTCCAATCGAATGAGCCTTTTTCAAGTTTCTAAGACACCGCCTTCTATAACAACCTTATATGCCCACAGGGTATAACTTAAAACCCTTGCCTTGAGGGTTGTGGGGGAGTGTCCTCCTCAAAAAAATATTTTCTATCTGAAAATCAACTACGTTGAACAAAATGGCTATCTCAAAATTTTGATTGGATGTGTTTGGGGGAATGATCGGCGTGGGGGGGGGGCTAGTTGTCCTCCAATCACTTTCGATTATTAAAAAGGGCACTAGCCCTTTGAATTTCCAATCGAATGATCCTTCTTAGAGGTTTCTACAACGATGCCTTCTACAAAAACCTTATCTGCCCCCAGGGCGTAACTTAAAATCCGTGCCCTGAGGGTTGTGGGGGAGTTTCCTCCTCAAAAACATACTTTTTATGTGAAAATCAACTATGCTGAACAAAATGGCAATCTCAAAATTTTGATTGGAGTGTTTCGGGGAATGATGGGCGTGGGGGGCTAGTTGCCCTCCAATCACTTTCGACTATTAAAAGGGCAATAGCGCTTCGAATTTCCAATCGAATCAGCCTTTTTTCAAGTTTCTACGACAACGCCTTCTATAAAAACCTTATATGCCCCCAGGGCATAATTTAAAACCCTTGCCCTGAGGGTTGTGGGGGAGTGCCCTCTTCAAAAATATATTTTCTATCTGGAAATTAACTACGCTGAACAAAATGGCTATTTCAAAATTTTGATTGGATGTGTTTGGGGGAATGATGGGCGTAGGGATGGGGGGCTAGTTGCCCTCGACTATTAAAAAGGGCACTATCCCTATGAATTTCCAATCGAATGAGCCTTTTTTGAAGTTTCTACGACAACACCTTCTATAAAAACCTTATATGCCCCAAGGGCATAACTTAAAACCCTTACCCTGAGGGTTGTGGGGGATTGTCCTCCTCAAAAACATATTTTCTATCTGAAAATCAACTACGCTGAACAAAATGGCTATCTCAAAATTTTGATTGGATGTGTTTGGGGGATACCCCCCCTGGAAAGTTTATCCCCCAGAAATTTTCCATGGAGAATTTCTCCTGATGATAATACCCCCGTGAGAATTTCTCCCGTGGAAAATCCCCCCCTAAAAAAAGATCCCAAGAGAATTCCAACTCCGCTGAAAACTTCCCCCTGAGAGTTCCCTCAGAGTGTCTCTGCATGTACAATGGGATCAACAACGAGAAAAAAGACAAATAACAAATATTCTGTATAAAAATTCTGGTAAATTCTCTCCATGTAAAACTTCCCCTGAAAATTTCACACTCAGAAACTTCTATCCCAATGGGAAATTCTCCCCGTAGAAAAACCATCCCCAGAAGATCTCCTTCCTCCCTTCGAAAATGTGGGTATACTTCCCTATAAAAAACACTATATATAAACAATGGGCAAATTTCAAAACTTGCGGCCATTCCTCTGGTGTTTCTAAGGGGTCATTTCATCTCCAAAGACATATCTATTATACGTTTCAACAATACTGAACAAAATGGCTATCTCAAACTTTTAATCAGACGACTTTCAGGAAAAAAGGGCGTGGGACGGGGGCTAGTTGTCCTCCAATTTTTTGGTCACTTAAAAAGGACACTAGATCTTTTATTTTGTTTGAACGAGCCCTCTTGCGAAATTCTAGTACCATTGGTTCAATATGATCACCCCTGGAAAAAGCAACAACAACAAATAAACACGAATCCATGATGCTTCTTGTGGCAAACACTATAAAATTTAATTTTTATAGATAGGAGCTTGGAACCTCTACAGTTGGGTTCTCTGATACGCTGAATCTGATGGCGTTATTTCCAATATAATTCTTTGACTTTAATGGGGTGTTTTTCCCCTTTTCCGAAAATGTGGCAAATTTTCTCAGGCCCACTAATGGGTAACACTATACTTAAAAAACATTATATATTTGGAATCAGCAAAATAAGCTAATTTTTTGGTACATCTATTGATATCAAAATTGATTCCAGATCATCAAGAATCTATTTTTTTTTTCTTTTGCTAACTTTTCATTTTCAGTTAGTAATACTTGATAAGTAGATAGATGTTTTTGCCTGACTATTGGAAGCCAGAAGCGATTGTTAATTGAAAAGGTGCCTGCTTGTCTATTATCTTGACTGTAGCGTAAAAGCAAGGAAAAATAAAATCGTTGATAAATGAAAGAATACAAACTTGTAAAGAATTTCACGAGTATTTGTAAATAGTTTTCTGCGGGAAAGAGCAAGCAACTCCGAAAAATAATAACGTTTGTAAGAAAAAATAACGTTTGTAAAAAAAAAATTAGCAGAAAATAAGTAGTTAAGTAAATTTAGTGCTAGACAAGTAGTTTCAATACTGATTTGGTGAAAAATGACATAGTTTTTTTTACAAAAATATGTATCCAGCGGTGAAATATTCTATATTATGTCATAAATTTTTAAAATATGTCCCTTTTATGTCCCAAATTTCTAAAAATATGTCCTTTTTCCCTATTATGTCATTTTGTCCCGGCACACAGGAATATGTCCTTTGGACATAAAATATGTCTAGTTGGCTACCCTACGCCTGAATAGGAGACCTAGATACACAATAGAGTTAACTAGGTCAACTTCGGCATTACCTAATCGAACTGGCACGTGCTCACTTTCTTTCGAATTAAACAACAACACAGTAGATTTGTCAGCGTTAAACTGGAGGCCTATTTTATGATACGCGCACTGGAGTTGAAGAAATTTTTCTTCAATGCCACGCAGAAAACGACTTAGATTAAAGACGTCATCTGCGTAACCAATCAGGGAGACATCGATCCCAAGAAGAATACATGTAGCAAGGGCATTAGACTGAGGTTTAACAATGCTATTGTTAAATGCAGTTGGTGAAGTAATAGCACCCTGCCTTACTCCTTTTTTTACTGGCACCATAGGGTGGCCACGTGATGAAAACTCAATGGCACAGTCAATTAATGGGATGGTTATAATGAAAAAAAAACGTTAATATGACCAGGCCCTGGTTTCAAATAGTTTGTGGTAACAATAGTAGAATGGGGGGTGTTACTCGTGACAGGGCTCCTTATATGGGCATAGAATACTGACAGGGCTCCATATATGGGCATAGCCTCCCTAGGGAGAACACGTGGTTAATGGGGTCAATGACCTCTTTTTCCTAGGTCGATTTATTTGATGTTTCTCTGTGTAATAACTCCGGAACGAAGGTTGCACATGCGCATTTAATTCTAACGGGAACAATGTTATTGATCTAGGACTCGAGGGGGGGGAAGTGAATTTCCGAGAACTTGATTGCGTAATCGATCGTGAATGTTATGATCCAGAAATAGTATTTGTTGTTGTTGCTCTCGCCAAATGTTATGAGTTTTCCCGGAAACAGTTAGATCACGTGTTTCCTTCTCAGCCAATCAGAGGGCTTTGTTTACATAACAATTTGACCTTGAGATTTCGTATATAACGGGCATGCAATGTGATTCAATTATCAGAAAGTATTGTGAGACAATGGATAGAACAATGGACATAATTGATGAGCTTGAGGCATTGGCAGCCGCAATTAGCAATGTAAGTGCATTTTTATTTTCAAAACGAATTTTCCTTGGACATCCTCCAGTATATTCGGCTAAAACGTAAATATATTCCATTACCCCAAACCCCCCCCCCAAACCAATGTTTTACAATCAAATTCTCGCAAAAAGAAATATCATTTCGATAAATTCCTTCCTTCTATATTTCCAGCTAAATACTCTTCCCCCCCCACCATTTTTTTACAATCAAATTCTCGCAAAAAGAAATACCATTTCGTTAAATTCCTTCCTTCTATATTTCCAGCTAAAGCGATCACTGACTTCTGTCAATTTTTAATGAAAATGCCGCTCTGGTTTTGACATAATGCTCTACGCGAGGTTAAAATTAGCTGTCACCCCTTTTCCTATGTGTTTTCGAGCGCGGCAGCCAAAGTCAAAAGGATTTGTTTCTCCGTCAAAATTAAATACATAAAATATTTTCTTTTACCCTCAAAACCTAACCCCCCCCCCTCACTGTTTTAAACAAAACTCTCGCAAAAAGAAATGCCATTTCGTTAAATTTATGAAATTTTAAGTGTTATATATCCTAGCTAAAAACGATCATGGACTTCTCTCAATTTTTAATAAAAATGCCGCTCTGGTTTTGACATAATGCTCCAGCGCGAGGCCTAAAATTAGCTGTCACCCTTTTTAAAGCACTTTCTGTAAACGGTTTCTCAGATCAAAATGGGATGTTTTTCTCCTGTCAAATTAAAACGGTTTCATGCAGACAATTGCAATTTATTAAGCGCAGGCATATACAATCTCTATTTGGAGAACCGGTGAAATCACGTTATTTTCAAATTAAGATCTAACAATATATTTAGGACATTGGCGAAAGGGGGAGGGGGCCATGCCTCAATTCTATCGCCATCATTTTAAAATGAAAAACAAAACTGTTTCTTCGCGTTTGGGCAGTAAGAGAACCGAAGGTTTCTAAGAAAAAAAGATAGCTTTATTATATGTACATTTACATCCAAGATTTTAATTTAGGCCTATAAGCTGCTAGGCTAACAATCTTTTTTCTATTTTAAAGACCTATAGACGGGAAACATTTAAAACATTTTCTCAGCATGGTAAAAATAAGGGCATTTCTTACAAATTTTACCTATTGCTGTACTTTTGGTGTAGGGGTGCTTTCTTAGTGATAAATGCTTTTCTAGAAAAAATTATATGGATGAGGGTACTAACTTTCTTTCTGTAAAAAAAGGGGCAAATTATTTTGATACTAATTTTTTCTCTTCTTTTTAAGGCCAATTATGAAGAATGCTTTTCGCCGTCACCCGCTAAGAAAGCGAGAGTGGATGAGCCAAGACCATCCATTATTAAGTATGCTGGCCCAACCCCAAAACAAGTGTTGTCGGCCCAAGTGCAGCCATCACTGCCAGCCCCCATACAGTCCGATCAAAAACCGAAAAGAGAATGGGCGGCTTCTTATAATATGGTGAACCCTGCCGGCTCATCTATGCAATCCCATAACATCGCAGTCCAATCTGCACAAGAACATAGCAACGCCGTCCCGTCCACCCTCCAACACGCACTACCTGGTCCTTCCGGCACCCAAGCTCAGACGGATTATGCAAATGTAAGCATTTTTTCCTACCTTTCTATTTCTTCCAATGTTTTTTTCTTTTTCAACCCCAATATAAACTTATCTCAGTGGGATATTAACCCCTCACCCCCAACCATTGTTTTCTATGCTCCCCCCTACCTCGGAGATATCTTAATATAATTGTTTTGCAAAGAAAACACTCTTTTCGAATCTTTGCTATTTTCTATGCATTCCCCCTATTTCTTCGCCGCTATCTCATAAGCGAATATTTTTAGGTAATTTCTAGTCAATTAATGCTCACCATTTGAAACTCAAAATCGCCTATTTTTCACAAGTGAATATCACAAAGTTTTAAAAGAAGGAACTGAGAGATTATTCCCATTTATCTATCTGTCACATATGGATCCTGTAATTTGCACAAGGATATTTTTAAAATAGCTTTCAATCTTACAAACCCTTGCCAATATTTTAGTGATGGGGAAACATTGTTGACAATATACTGAGTTAACGGTTTACAGCATTTAATTGTACCGTTTCCTCGTCTGAAGTTCGGTCTTGGAAATCGGAACACTCGCGAGGTGGCTTACAATAATTGTGAGCTAATGAAGAGTTCACCGAACCTGTAGAACGGAATTAGAGAGAAACTTGGACTTATGCAGTCTAAGCGAATATTTCAACTTTTGGCGGACATTATGTAAATGACCGAGAGCCACGATGGGGACCGGGCAGCGTCACTAGGCCCGAGACGCGCTGTGGGAAACGTCGTGGGAAGCACCGCAATGGTCTCTAATCATAAAA